>NW_017306829.1:210431-237766 GCF_000935625.1 Nanorana parkeri | reverse complement strand
GGAGATTTATCCGAGAGACACAGCAAGACAGGGAGGACGACTATGCAAAGATTTAAAGCAAATCTGAAAATGTCAAGGCTTTTATTTTTGGAGTCAATATGTGAAAAGCAGGCTTTAATAAACCCACCTGACACTTGATCCCAGCCTGACTGCATGGACAAGCTTCTGGATCACAGAAGAGGCGGCAGTCACATCCACATTCCTCTCTGGAGAGACGGATGGCGCGAAGCTCCTGCTTCTCCTCAGCATCTATACGATGTACCCCAGCTGCTCTGAGCAGAGCCCGACGCCTCTTTGTTGGTAATGGCTGAAGGAAGAAGTAGTCATCTACTTCTACACCATCTACATCTATATCTTCGTCTGACACATCCTCCAAGGTGAGGCCATCGGCTTCTTCAGACTCTATGGTACCATTTTTGGTCAGCTGTCCATGGAAAGAAGAAAAAAGCCAAAACTTGGTTACAACGGACAGACTTGTAGAAGAAAACCCCAAGCTGGGGCAGGCAAATAGGCTAAATGGGCAGTTAGACTTCTGGGGGAAAATCTGGAATAACAAGAGCATATTGAATACTAAGTATAAAATGAAAACACTAAAGAACTCCAGAATACACACAAAGTGGCAGGTGGTCAAGTTTGGAATATGCAAATTATGTAATCTACTAAAACAGACACCAAGAATTCTTCTGCATCTATGCCCCTCTTGTTCAAGATTATTTAAAATACTAATAATGCTAAATACAGTGGGTGGCTGCTAAACTCTTCACATATGTAGGACTGTCAGATACAGCTAACACCATAAATACATTGGGAGGTATTCCTAATGAAAGAGTTCTTCTAAAGCTGCATCCAAACTGACCACACAATACCACAAACCAAATGCAAATATCGCTTAGCAGACGTAGTCTTTATTGCCATACAGACATGTCATTTGCATTGCTAGAGCACATTTGACATTTTGGCGTTCCAGGAAAATAGCATTCAGCTTTTTTTTTTGTTGTAAATCATCACATATGGATTTTGTTCTGCTTATTCAGCTTATTTTTCTAAATACATATTTTATAAAATATTCGTACCTATATGCT
Source organism: Nanorana parkeri (assembly GCF_000935625.1). Taxonomy (NCBI): domain Eukaryota; kingdom Metazoa; phylum Chordata; class Amphibia; order Anura; family Dicroglossidae; genus Nanorana; species Nanorana parkeri. The sequence continues at coordinate 236,684 of NW_017306829.1, read as the reverse complement.
CCAATACCTTCCCTGATACCAGAACTTTCGGTCAGAGGAAAATTTCCTCTGACCGGCAGTGCCATAGGGGAACATGGAGCCAGCTTCCCGTGCGATCAGGAAGCTGGACGGCGAGTAATGACCCGCCTCCCAGCTTCCTGATTGGCCGGGAAGCCAGCTTCCAAGCCAATCAGCATCGAGCCGGCTTCCCAGGCAATGAGAAAGCCGGCGGGCGGGGCATTACTCACCACCCAAATTCTTGATTGCCGGCTCCATGTTCCCTTACGGCACTGCCGGTCAGAGGAGATCTTCCTCTAAATGGACGTTCCGGTATTGGAGCATTGTACTCGCCTAAATACTCTGTATTAGCAGTGATACCGATACTAGTATCAGTATTGGTGCAACCGTACTGGATAGCATTTGTATGTAACCCAAAAAATTTCATTTAAGGCTTAGATGCAGCCATTCAAAGATTCATCAGTATACAAGCACACATATCAGTAAATTAGAGACTGCTTTAAAAATTAGCATTACAGTAATATTTACTGTGACTTATGGGTCAGATGTATTCCAAATATGACTGCTCCATCAAACATGACATAAAATAGTAAATTGGCTTGTTTTGCCGTTTAAATCTTATCCCTAAATTTCACCATACACTATCAGGGAAATACAACAGGAGGTAGGTTACTGCATGGGGCTGTTTATCGAAATGATCCCAGACACATTTCAATTCTCCAAAGGTAGTTTTCATCATACAGCCCCCAAGGGAGCCAGGAGAAAAGGCTGTGAAGGTGATGCAAGTGTGCCTAATGTTCATCATCCTTAAAGTGACACTAAACTCAGGAGTTAAATCTTAAAAATGCATGCAAGTACCTTAACTAAACACAAATGTGTAGGACTCAGCTGTAGACCCTCAAATCATCTCTGAATTGATGCCGACACTGTCCTTCCTTCTGGAAGGTGGCTACTTTTCTTCCCCATGGTCACTGTGTGTGTTGTAAAGTAGGCACCGCTCCAAACTCACTCCTGTGATGGACCACAATCTCAGAACAGATTAGTAAACTAAACATGAAATTGTAGTCTCTCACGGGAGTGAGCTTGGAGCGGTGGCACTTTATAACATACACAGTGACCATGGGGAACAAAATTAGCCACACTCCAGAAGGAGCTCTTTTGCATGGTCATATTGATATCACACCCTGCAGACCCATCTCTCTCTTTCTCCCTTCTCTTTTCTGTTTTCTGACACCTACACTCCATTTGGGGGCGCTTATTCGAAGGGGGAGTGATCTGAGGCTGGCTGTTTTTGTTCAATTGGATTTCTAACTTCTTATGCCTTTTTGTGAGAGGTTCATTTTTGATAGTTCTGACAAGTCATTATGTTACAATGCCACTGGTATGCTGTGCACTACCCTTGTTTTGTGCACTACCCTTGTTTTGTGCTCTACATACGTGGTTTACTTCCTTTTTACGGAGGTATATGCTTATTTCCACAAATGTATTTTTTGTAAAAATAAAACTTTATTGAACGAAAAATGCAATCAAATAAGCTGGAGAAAGAGGAGAGGCAGCTACCACTGACATACCTTGGCACTTTTTCCACGGATGTTAATATAAAAGGAGAACTATGGGGTCAGTGTTTTTCCCCACAGTTCTCCTTAGGGTAACGGGAGGACACAAACTAGCATCCTCCCGTTACCCTAAGCTCAGTATACCGCGAGCTACAGCTCGCGGTATACTGAGACGCCGCAGCCAGAGCAGATCCCGACTTACACGACGGGATCCGCCCAGCTGCATGAGTGACAGCTGGATCTGCCTATCTGGAGGCAGAGCCAGCTGTACCCGCCCCCTCCCCCGTCCGTTCCGCCACTCATCGCTGGCAGATCGGAGCGGGGAGAGGGGAATCCAGCCCCTCCCCCTGTCACGGCAGAGAGCCGTGACAGGATCGAGAGGTGAGCGAACCCGGTATGTGTTCGCTCACCTCCCGATCTACTGAGCCGACCTGTGACAGTCTCATTGCCACAGTTAGGCTAGAACTATGAGGTGAGTGAAAAGCACTCACCTCATAGTTCTCCTTTAAATAGCCTTGTGGACACGTGTGCTTGGAGGAAGAACGATTCTTGTTGCAGATAACAAAAAATACTCGTTTTCATTATCCCACACTGCTACTAGCAAAAACTGACCTTCCTTCAGACATTTCCATACAGGATCACCTTACCCATGAAAGAAATAATGGCTGGCTTCTATGTGTCAGGAACAGATATTAGGACAAGATATTCACCTTCATCTTTCGTGTGTGAAGCTTCTCTTCTTTCAAGTGTTCCCGTAAGATTTCTCGATGCGACACTTCCTGTTCCTGGGCAAACTCACACAGGGTATATTTCTGCACAGAATTGTGGTGCTGTGCCATTCCCAGGGAACTGCCCCCCTGACTCGGCACGCTGGTGAAACCTTGCCGCCGGGAGAAGTAGTATACAGTCACCTGGTCGAAGCGCACATTCTTCTGTCTCAGAAGTTTCTGCCTCTTCAAGATGGATATTGCTGGATAAACCATGACATATATTTTATTGAAAAATAATGATGAATCAATACATTTACAAAAGTTCCTTATACATACAAATAAAGCCTAGATCTAATTTACACCTTCAGATTAATGTTAACAGAAATACAATTCATCTGATTTCTAATTTCCTGAAAGCAATAGGTCTGTTTACTAAAGTAGCATGAAAAATAAAAAACGAAAATTAGAAAATAGTTTCAAAAATGTTAAAGAGCAACTTCAGCCAAATCAGTGCCTCACCAATGGTTTAAGAAAAAAAATGTGGTTGTGATCAAGTTAAAAAGGGCTTCAACGCTTCCTGGGACTAGTATGCAAATCGAAAATCATGTGTTTTGTCTTTACATGTTGTATGCTTGTTGAAACCTTCTAAATCAATTTTCTAATACAAATTGCAAACAAAAATAGGAGAAGAAAAGGAATAGTAAGGGATAAAAAAAAAAAACACAAAAAAAATAAAACAAGGAGAGGGGACATGGATCGCCTACATCCGAAATACATAATTATATTTATATGGTATTCCGACATCCCAGAGTATTAAAAAAAATTAAATAAAATAGAAAAGGTCAGGGAGTTTCCACATTCCTTGTACATCATCTGTGGATGCCTTGGATCCCAAATATTAGGGCCCAATGATGGACACTTGCGCTGTTTTAATTCCTCCATTTGCATAGTCTGATCGATCATTTTATAACATGAAGTATTGGATGGAGCTGTAGATGATTTCCAGTGTTGGGCAATATTACATTTTGTAGTGTTTAGTAAGTGGGTAAGTGGGGAAGCAGACTGTTCTGATAGTTCTTATATGGAATTGTAGAATACTGAAACCCAGGGGTTCCAATAATGGAGTGCAGCCAGGAATTTTAAATATCAAGGCCGCTACCTCTGACCAATTATACAACTGGAGAAGCATCATTCACCGTTTAACACATTTTAGAGAATGCCGGGCATAAGAGAAATGTGGAGGCCATCACTACCTTCCCAACCATGTAAATGTCTTACTGACTCTACATTGTAGCACACTGTCCCGCTAGAATGGAGCATAAGGCAGGAGAGTCGATTTACAAGGCCGATCTACATGTAAGGTCCAAAAATACTGTGAAAAACTGTACTGGGTAAGCAATAGCACATTTTTCTTGTACTTAACAAATTCCAGGTCTTGTTATATGGTTAATTTATAGCATAGATGCCAAATATTTCAACAAAATATAGTGAATTTGGGGAATAATTCCAACTCATTCTGAATGTTAACCCTCAGAGAGATCTGTTATGTAGTTACCCCATTGTGTCATCCTAAGTGTAGTGGACATGGTGGTTTGCTTTTGACATTAGTTGTGAAGCATTTCTAAAGGAAGCAGAGAATGAATTTTGAACTAGACCTTATGAAGCAGCATACTTATGAAGTGGACCTCAAATTGATCTCACATGATGGTGTACACTGATGGTCCACTGGAGACTTAAAATGCAAATCGGCACACATGCAGGAGAGTGCAGAACACAATTTACAGCTGATTGACCTCCGTGCTGGATCCTCAGAGCCTAGTAAAGCATTGGTTAGAGTGTGCACACCAGAAGATATGATAAACAGTACTGGGTGCAATCTATACCACAGATGAACCCAAGACAAAATTTACAAAAGCTTATGAGTGATATGCTTTAAGCAGTAATACACAAAATCTGTACTGTAACTGCCACAGTGGTTTTTTGTACACAGTAGGGATGCTCCAATACAGATTTTTCAGTATCAAGTACGAGTACCGATATTTTTTTTTTTTCAGTAATTGCCGAAAACGAATACTGATACCAGAAGTCCCATTAAGGAAGCCGGGCGGCGTGTAATGACTCACCGCCCCAGCTTCCCGATTAGCCGGGAAGCCATTTCTATGCTCCTTCGTCACCAGGAGGAGGTTTTCTGGCCAATCAGGAAGCTGGGGGGCGGGTAATGACTCACCGACTGGCTTCCTAATACCAGAAGTTCCGGTATCGGGAGCATTTAGCTGCGTATGAGTACTTGCCCAAATACTCGGTATCGGCACCGATATCAATACAAGTATCAGTATCGGTGCATCCCTAGTATACAAGATAAGATTTGCTAGTATGGCTTATACATTTTTTTTATCTACTTGGCTTAAAAACAAAATAAATATTAGAAACAGGATTTTTTTTTAAAAAGCTTTTTTTTACTATTTTTATATAAACTTCATTTAGTGCATAAAGTTCATCTGAGAGCTCAGCGTTCCTTGGGAAATAAATATTAATACTTTCAACTGTCAAGCCAGATCACTTTTTTTAAATCGCAACTGTCATTTTATAACCTGCAACTGACCCAGCAATACACTTCCTGCATACAAGTATACAAATATTCATAAGTTTTTAAATAAATAGAATTTCACTGGATACAGATTACATCAGGAAAATGTTGATTTCTACATTGGGTACCTTAGAATTCAAATAACCGGCAATAGTCGGAGCCCCTTTCACACAGGTGACACCAGTTCCGATCAGAATGGAATTCGTGCACAGATCCCTTGCTGATTGGAGCAGTGCGGAACGGATTTCATCCTTGTGACATCTGTTCCCATTAGATCTTTCCTCAATCTTCCGATGGAAAAAAAGAACTGAACCAACTAACCTAACCACGTTATGTCTGTGGGCAGTCGGATGTAAGCAGATTTGTCCGTTTACATCCAATTGCCTCTGTTCTATTATTATTTTTTTTGCGGACCAAGACAGACACAGAGGTAATCGGATGTAAACAGACACAGGGACGTTTACATCCAACTACCTGTAGACAAACACTGAGCGTCTGATCAAGTACATCTAAGAGACCGACAGGCGGACCTGATTGACACACCGTGTGAAAGGAAAACAGAGATGGAGAAGGATCTTGGGGTCCTTATAGACCACAGACTCAGTAATAGCAAGCAGTGCCAAGCTGCAGCTAATAATGCCTGTAGTATATTATCTTGCATTAAGAGGGATTTATTCAGGGGTTAGAAATAGCATGTTGCACCTTTACAAAACACTGGTAAGGCCCCATCTTGAGTACGCAGTGCAACTCCAATCCTCAGGAGGGATGTCCATGAGCTAGAAAAGGTTCAGAGAAGGGCAACCAAATTCAAAAGGGGGATGTAGGGTCTGAGTTCCCAAGAACGTCTAGGAAAATTAGGATTGTTCTCCATAGAGAAGAGGTGACATGATCGCAGTTTAGAAACTCATCACTGCGGTATTGAGAACGCACTACTTAAACTAAATACTGTGAGGAAGACGCGAGTGCATAACAAGAAGTTGGAGAGGAGGCGGTATAATCTTAAACTGCGTACAGGATATTTTACTTTTGAGAGTGGTAAAGATGTGGAATTCACTTCCACAGATAGCTGTATCAGCGGTAAACATACTGCTTATCAAAAACAATTGAATGAGTTCCTCAGTTCACAAAACATGCAGTTATTGAAATTCCGGGAATCATACACACACACACACCATATAGGTTGAATCTGATGGACCTGTGTCTTTATCCAACCTCACCTACTATGTAACTATTTTTTAAGGGGGGCTAGTTGAATCACTTTGGTACAAGGCACAAAGTAATTTCCCTCTCAAATCACATTTTCTGAAAAACGGTTTATATAAAACAATGGCTGCCATTGCTGTACATGTACGAGAGGTACACTTTAAGAACTGAAATTATGGTTGGGTTATTTCCATTGACATGGAGACACAATGGTGTGCTGTATGTTCAGAGGTAACTCACGGATAAGCTCAGTGGTGGTGGTGGTGGGAGGGTTAATGCTGTCACAGCTTTCTGCACTGTCACTGTTTGAGATTTCATCATCGGAGTCTTTCGGGGTAGAAATAGGAGAGCCCACATCAACGTCTTCAAATTTTCTTTTCAGGCTTCGGCTCGTCACAGCATCCATTTGTTTAAGGGTGGCCTGCAAGCAAAGGCGACATTTCATATATGAATAAATAGCTGCAAACAATGAACATTTTATTGAATATAAAGCTGAATTACATACAAAATGATGAACAAACACTTGAACTTCATATACATGAATTATTTTACCAGCCAAAGATTTGTAATTGTGTGCAGCCTGCCTAGTCATCCAGGCAACCCAGCCCGACTGCTGCAATTAAATAGTACAGCTTGGTCACCAATCCACCCCCAGGTCTTGGTAGGTCAATAAGGAAGCAGCAGCACTGGTGGGATCATTTGTGTGTTTTCCCCACAATGGAGAAACCATAAGAGTCCTGACTGGCTCCAAGAATGGCCTCTTTCTTTTCCCAGTCTGAGTTCTGCTGTACATGTGATTACAAGAGGCTGATATACGGACAGATGCCAATTCTATATAAAAATACATAAACTGTCCATCCATTTCTGAGATCTAGATAGAGCTTTCTTTTGGTGGTATTTAATCCCCATTGGGGTTTTTATTTTTTACCATATTATGGAAAGATTACAAATTTAAAAAAAACAACAACCTGTTTCCCTATGAAATGTTATAAAACATTTATTATGACCCCAAATGTTTGGTAAAACATTTGGGGCCGGTGTGCTTCCGCACACCGGCCCGTCCGGCTGTTATCTTACGAACATGCTACACACCCGCCGAACATCGTACGATGCTCGGCGGGTTTTCAAATATGTTCGCAAGTTTAAAGTCGTGCGACCTTACAGTAGTAGAGGTCGCACGGCTTCCACACACCTTACGATAATCGTACGATTGCGGGATTTCCCGCGATTATCGTACGATTATCGTAAGGAGTGTGGGGACCTTAAGGCTGCTTTCACACCGAGGCAACATGTTTCTACACACGTTTTGGCTGCAAGGTTTTTGCGCGCACATGCAGTCACGTGTTTTTGAGAGCAGACTGACACATTAATGTAAATGGGCATACGGACATAAACATGCAAAAATAAGTGTGTTGCCCATTTCCAATTGAGTTTATGGGAACAAAACGTGCAGTAGCCTGCCCAAAAGCAGCTCAGGTACTTTTCTGAGCGACGGGTGTTATTCTACGTGTGACGCCACGCTCAAGGGTGAACGGGGTTATAGAAACAAATGGGATTTCTTGTCTTGAGTGTTTCAATGCCAAGGAGCCGGACCAATTATGGTCAACTGAACAGCACCCAGTATTCAATCAGATGCAGCCACTGTTCGGTTATCTTGACAGCCAGCAACATACAATTGGGCTGATCAAGTGGTTGAGAGCAGCTTATTAGGAGTCTGGACCAGGGTTGTGTTGGAGTTGTGTGTGTGCAGGACGCACACGGACACAGGCAGTCTCAGGTGCATGCTGGACGCATGTGGAACAGGCGTGGGAGGCTGGGAAAGGTCAGGAAGGTCGGTGACCCAAGGGACTTGTTGGACGCACTGATGGGAGAGCAGTGTGAGTGCCCACGAGGGGAGATGTCAGGAAGGTCTGTGACCCAAGGGACCTGTTAGACACCGCTGAGAGAGTCCGTGATCCACTGCTGGGAGAGCAGTGTGAGTATCACACAGAGGTGTGCTGAGAGGCTTAGAGCTGAGGAAAGCTACTAAGGACTGTATATGCTGAAGAAGGCTGATTATTATGAAAATGTTGGCCTTTACGTGAACAAAAGATTATCATTTATGTTGCTGTTGGAAGCTGTCTTGTACAACAGGGGAAGTCTACCTTGTTGATGGAAAGAGACTTTTTGTGTTTTGCCCTTAATTACACACACAGCTTTATACTGTATTTTCCATAGAAACCAGATATTCTCCTAATTATTTTGTACCGAAGAGAAGTACATTAGCTGGAATAGGGCCGGGTACCCGAACAACACACAGTCATGCCTCTGACAATGCAAGGCTTAATAATACAGATTTGTAATGACATTCTGATTTCCGCTTCCTCTCTCCTGGCTGACTCGCTCTTTATGTTTTGCTCCTCAGCAGGTTGAATGCATTTTGCCTCCCCCCCCCTTGTCATTTGGCTTGGTTGCCATGACAACTTGCTTTGGTTTTTGTAGAAGCAGAATGATATCAGGCGAACAGCATGGGCTTGCAGAATTCAGCCAGCGGAAATCTAGACAGACCATGTAAAAATCAAGGCAATCTGGTAAAAAGGTAATATTTTAACAATTAAGGACACAAAAGGGAAACTGTTGTATTGCATATCTTTCTCCTGTATTTGTGTGACGTCAAAAGAAACCCCTGACCTCATAATGTGTCAAATGAAAGCATTGCCTAAACATCAGATGAGCTACCCGGCTACCTTTCTAGTGTCTGAGCAGTGCGTCATTCTTACCATGGCTACTGCTCATTTCAACTGCTTAGCTGGATACTTGAAAGTGATATTTAAGTCAAAAGGTTTTTTTTTTAAAGAGGACCTTTACCCATATCTTTAAAAGAACAACAAATACACCTTTAGAAATGTTTAGTAATGACAATGTACAAACACATACTTCTACATAATTGCCGGCTAACATTATTTCTCTTTTCTTCCCCAGGCTTCCGACAGTGGCCATGTTTACTAAGGGCAGGTTACTAGCTCTCCTATTACTTGCTGGATTTCTGACTAGGACATGTGACCATGCACATCCTCTCAGGGGAGGAAAATGCCTTTCACTGAGATTTCCCAGCAATGCTCTGCTGATGACAAGGCAATCCCAGTGTGCATCGCTTTGCCAAACTGAAGTCATTTTGCCCTTTCAAAGGAGGAGGTGAATGCTCTGCAAGTGTTTCAAAACAGCATTTTCCTGACATGTCTCCGTTACTATTAATCATCATACATAGAGGGATGTATTGAGTGTAAAGGTCCGCTTTAAGCTATTTCAAATGCTTTATTAAATCACTTAAAATAATTTGATTTTGCTCCGATGTTTAAAAGTTTAAGTTTCTTGCAGAATCAGCTGGTCTCCTGAGCACTGGCCCTGATATGCTTGTTTTGGGTGGCTCCTTTCCCTTGCAGGGCCCTATGGAGCCACCCTTGTGTGTGCTAGTAAGTTGCGTGTAGGTCTCCACAAACACACAGGCAAGACACTGCCTTGATCCTTCTTGTTCCCTTCTACAAGCTAGTAGACTGACAGATGCTGGAGTCTGCTCTGTTCCTTGCGATCTTGTACTGGACAGGAAGTTCAGGGAAGCCAATGGGTGAGTTGGAGTAAGCTGTTTGGAAACATGGTGACTGTAAGTGCTTGAGCAAAAATGGAAATAAATAGTTTGCTGTGCAATGTATATTTGTTTGATCTGGATTTATTATTGGATGAAACTTTGAGAGTTTAATACTACTTTAACCTGAAATACATATGCATCTGTATCCCTCCTTGATGGTTTATCTCCCAACACTTTATTCTCACTGTTCAATAAGAGTAATTGTGACCCCTAAAATAACACTGAACCCCTAAAAGCTGACATGTTTCATCAGAGGAGAGATAATATAGTCACTATGTCGCCATGGAGAAGGGATTCTGAGGGGCCCCTAAACGACAATGATATAATAAATTGAATCCAGGATCTACGATTTTATCTTGTGTGTGTGCTGGGGATTACCCGATTCTCATTTTGCTGTCATGTCTGGACAGCCCATTAATCCCCACAACACCACCAAATACAACACCTCTGTGATAAATGATTTGACATACTGTCCAAAAGTAATGAATGAAAAGTGTGCTCAGACAGCCACTTGTGAAGTCAACAAATGATCCAACCAGTTGCTTGCAGACATTCATGGAATAGACCATACTGAAGGAACAAAATGTCTACATAAGAACTATACAATAAAAGCCATAATGAGAAAACAATAAAGAACTTGTCTGATTCACAAAAATCTTGCCTGAGCAGTTTTATTTCATCTATACATTTTGTATTGAACGATGTGAAGCCAGTTTAGAAAGTGGTAATAGGATGCAGCATACAGGTTTTAGGAATTCATTGAACAGAAGGCCTTTCAGATGACCTTTGGTCTATGGGAGGGGAAGACAGAGAGGACTATGACTATGCTTAGTTGACAGATAATGGACACAGCTAGGATACACCTGGAATCCATTAAGCAGCCCACACATGTATAGATTAGAGCCATTAGGCCAATGAGTAAGGTCTCGTTCACACCTAGGCGTATTGCATATGCGCCACCGTCGCGCGTTTTTTTACTGCGATTCGCGGTAAAAAAGTTGCGCGTTTCCGAAGGCTACTGTATCCCAATGGAAACACGCAACAAAACGGCCCAAAGTAGTACCTGTACCTTTTCAGGTGTGGGCCGTTTTGTAGCGCGTTAGGGACGGGTGGAAATACGCCAAGGTGGGAACGAGACCATTGAATGCAATGGGATTTATATTTTTGAGCGTTTTGTAGAGCGTTCGTCGAGCGTAGAACGCGCTATAAAACGTTCAGGTGTGAACGAGGGCTAAAGCAAGCCTGGACAGAGAATATCATCAACTCTAAGGACCTGTGCCTCATACAAACGAACACAAATGTTGGGAGCCAAGTTGTGATGCTTATGAAAAAAATACTGTCACAACTTTTCTTCCTTACTGGCACTAACAAGTCAAAATTCAGCTGCTTTACTATAAGTACACTAAAGCCACCTTCTCATCTACTATATGTGATGTTAGTGCACATTAAGGGCCCACGGAAATGAATTAAATGGCATAGTACACATATGTGATTTTGATTGCATGATAACTAGTCTCTCTTGTGGCAAAGCACAAAAAAAAAAAAGAAAGTAAAAAAAGAAAAAGGAATGTAAAGTGTGTACTAGCACCTTAAGCTGGCCACACAACCATCGCAAGACAAAAGTCTTGCGAAAGGTTGTAAGGTCAGTAAAAAAACGTACGATCTATCTGCCCATCTTGGACAGGCAGATCGTACTTGCGATAATCGCAAGCCCGCCCCGCTGAGGGGTGGGCTTCCGATGACCGCAATACTGAATGGGCAGTGTGCGCTTGCGCACTCCGGCCTGTGCGGCAGTTATCTCTCGATCATGCTACAAACCAGCCGAAAATCGTACGATTCTCAGCTGGATTTCGAACATGCTCGAAAGACAAAAGTCGTGCGACCGTACAGTAGAAACAGTCGCACGCCTTCCACACACCTTGCGATAATCGTACGATCGCGGGATTTCCCGTGATTATCGTACGATTATCGCAAGGTGTATGGGCACCTTAAGACACACAAAGAAAAGAACAATTTGCAATGCTCATCAGGACATAGGAGGATGACTTGTCCCACTGGGTGGCAGCAATAATCTAAAAGTTTCGATTTTATCCAAAAACCTAAACAAAACAACGTTTTGGCTCTAGATATACTTCAAGTGTACTGCCACTGGAGAGGTTTTGAGACACCTGTTTTCTTTTGGGGTGACACCCTTTTCAATCCGTTATAGTACTGGGAAGGAAACACCTGTTCACAGGACACCAACAGCTCTGTTTTTGTTGAACTATTCACAGCCAAAACCTTTAGCTCGTTTTTCAGAACCACTGAAACCTGGAATTTTGAAAGCTGAACATATAAGGCTGATCTATTTAAAATATCAAATAAACCTGTTTAAACACCAACTCAAGCTCTCCCTTCCCTCCCCATTTCTTTTTTCAAAATATGCATACATACCTTTTTCCAGAAGTCTTCTTCCTATCATATGATGGCGCTCTCTGCACTATTCTCTTGAGGGTTCAGAGTAGCCTGGTGATGTACTTTGACTAGCTCTTCTAAAGCATGGCTGTCCAATGCCAGTCATTAATAGTTATTAAGCTACAATTTTGAGACAATATTTCTACTTGGTAATGAAAGTGAAACATTTAGCGGGAATATATAATGAGAGAATAATGGAAACTGCCATTACCTAGAATTCTAGTTCCCTTGATTTAACGATGATTCGACTTCAATGCCATCTAAGTTACTGACCCAGAACAAGTCATGTGACTTAAAAGTATTCAAGTAGAACAAAGCCAGGCAACTAGCAGGAGACCTGCCATGGCATGACATGGTTCTGTCAGAACAGTAACTTTAAAGTGAACATGTGCTGACTAACTAAGAGGGTTGTCATTGCTGAGCCCATGAAAATGTTAGCTGTCTGTAAATCACTTTTTGTTAAAAGAAAAGCCGGTGCAAGAAAGCAGTGAGTTACGCGCAAACAACGCGTCTCTACTCAATGGTCTTTGTCAGATCAGCATGACAGCCAGGATACTAGCATAAGATAACAGAAGTGGCAACCTCTATACTTCTTAGTACAGGTTTTCATTATTTGTGTGCAATTTACAGAACTCAATGGTGAGTGATCACTGCCAGCACAGTATAGAGTCAACCATCTCCGTTGTCTATATACACTTATTGTGGTACACTGAAAATATACAGTATAGCACACTACAGACCATCAATTTAGAAGTACATTGATAACCGTACCTTGCTGCCTGTTCATGTCTGTACAGTACAGAACGCACCACATTCTCAGGGAGGGAGTGCAGAGCAGTGGAGAGCAATGCTGCTCAGATCTATCCATGTGTCTTCCCTTGTGATATTAGGCAGGCAGCAATAGCAGATGGGGGAGAATTAGCAAATTAAGCAACAGCAAGTGACTGCATCCAATAACAGCAGCATAGGCTGGCATTACCAGCAACACATAATCCAGGAGGTGGGCTCATAGCAAGGGAGGAATCACATCACCGCCTCCTTACACCTTCACACACTGAGGAGAGGAGAAATAATATAATTTACAAGATGAGAGGTCCCCACTGCCTGGGGTTAATGAAATGAACAACAGGTTGCTTGGCAACAAATCGTTAGACTGCACTAAAACCATGTTACAGTGTATTGACATAGAGATAAAAGAAAATCTGTGCTGAGATAAAGAAGTAGGTGACCATTGCTGGCCTCCTGTAAACATGCAAAAAAGTGCCTAGCTGTTTCTGGCTTCAGTACTAAGTCACAGACCCAGAACGAGTTAGCAGCCATCACAGTCCTGAGCTAAAAACCTAAAGCAGACCTTCCATGAAAATTGAAATATCCTCTTTTACAGGCAGCCCCCAACCTCAAATACAAATTGCTTAAAAAAGGCTTGCAAAAAAAGGCATTTTTGACTTGCCTGTAAAAACCTTTTCAGGATCAGAGTCTATACCATGGGTTACATGCAGCTACCTTCAGGTAACTGGACACTAACAAAGCTGTAAGGACAGTCCCAATATATATCCTCCTCCCCCCCCCCCTCTCTCAGCAGGCCTCAGTTTTGTAGCAAGCAATAATGAGTGATCATAAAAGATGGATCACAGAGAAGAGGAACCTGTGTCCCATTCTGTACTTCAAGAAAAAACATCTTAGAGGTAAGACAGAAACCCCATTTTCCAAATCGTACAGTAAAGGACACGGAATCAGATTTAGACCATGGGACATCCAAAAGCAGTCAATCAATGTAAGAAGCCCCAGCACAAAAGCTCTCACTAAAGGTATGAGAGGAAAAGCAGTCTGGAAAATAAAAGCTAGAGCCAAGATCTGAATCCTGGATACCCAAGGCTTAATGCTGGTTCACACTGGATTGGAGGAAGACTGTGCTCATCTCATGGAGCAAATCATTGGATGGAATTTTCAAGACTCACATGACGCAGAACAGCTCTGGCAGGTGCGATGGTAGACTTTGCGAGGTCTAATTCCTATATTTTAAGAGGAACGCAAAGACCAGATATGCTAGGCCCCATCCCTCAGTTCCTGGGCTTCAACAGCCAAGCCGTTAAAGAAAGCTACCAAGAAACAGGATGGTGAATCATTCCCCGGGACAGATATCAGGACAATCTGGAAGGGCCCACAGAGGGTCTGCCAGGAGCCAGAATAAGTCTTAATACCATGTCCTCCTGGGCCAGGTTGATGCAATGGGAATGCCCTCCATCTCAATCCTGCAGAACAGATGAAGAAGCTTCCGAGCAGGAAAGGAGAGGATCACGGTGAACTGATTCCCACAGTGTCACCAGAACATTCACTGAGAAGGCACAAGGATTTCTGGTCCAGGTAACAAATCTGTCCAGTTTGTTAATGAGTCCCCCACCTGTGACACAAGCTTAAAAACACCTCCAGGTGAAGAGATAAATTTACCAGTATTTAGTGGTTGATGTCCAACAACCAGTTTTCAAAAGATCTGCATGTCTCACACTGCTAAAATGTTGTGCTGCAGTTCGGAGGGAGAAAGATATGGCCCTGTCCGGAGTCTAAGATCAGACCCAAATATTTCAAGTAAGTGGGATCCATTGCCCATTCCTGGATATTTAGTATCTAACCAAATATCTGCAGAGTTTGTATTGTGTTGGGCATTGGCTGACAGAAACTGATTGTCCAAGCAACCAAAAATAGGGGAACCCACTCTGACATGGGAGTGACCCCAGACTTGGTTAGGCACATTTTGCTTGGAAGATCTGTAGACCAACACTTGAGCCAAAGGATCCTTCACATATGCACTGATAGGTGGTTTATAATGGATATTAGGAAGAACATATCTGCTAATCCATCTAGAAAGTAGCACAGGTCTACAGACAGCAGCTGCAGATGTTGGAGGGCAGAAAGGTCCATCCAAAGGATCCAGGATCCCTAGCCATGTATTTGAATCAGACAGCTAAAGTCTAACAGACAAACATGGTTGTGACAGCAGGTTGCATAGCTGCATAGTTATCAAAGGTTGCATAGCTATCAAAAGCCTTAAGTGGGCTGTCAATGCTTTGTTAAGTCAAGAAATGCCAGGGCCCCCAACTTGATGTTTTCCCCCCATATTTTTAAGACCTCCTCCTAATCAATAGGGTATAGTTGAGCAAAGAGTTTGGGAGAGACAAACATTTTCAGGGTGCAACCAGATTGCAACAAAAAATCTGCGCTTTTGGAAAGTAAACTAAAAGTCAAATAATGATCCTAAAGCTGCTATGAGAGGTGTAAAGTGAAAGTGTAAAGTGTTGTCACAGCGCTAAAGGTTTGAGATAAATATGAAAATATGTGAATATATATGGATCAAAACATGAGTGACACCCTGTGTGTAAGTCTTCAAAAAAACCTACCAATAATGAATATAAAGTACCATAAAGGACTGAAAAAGTGCTGATGTGCAAACAATCAAAAGGAAAGCTACATTCCTCAATAGGATAAGTGAATAAATGTAACAGGATATCACACTATAAAAATATTAAAACTAAGTATATCGAAGTGAACTATAAAAAATTAAATAACCATTCAATAAAATTATTTCATAAATATGTGAAGAAGTGCAAATTAGCAGTGAAAACAGTGAAGCAAATGTAACAATCAAAATTGTATTGCAAATACAAAGATGAAAAGGATGTAAAAAAATGAAAAAAACGAAAAATGAAAAAAGAAAAAACACAAGTCCTTCCAGAAATTTCAGTCCGTGATGTGAACTAACACAAACTGCACCAAAAAATATATATATACGAAAAAAATAGATAAGTTATATAAAAATCAATATGAGCGTTCTGATGAGAGTTCCACAATTCCTCCTCACCCGATCTGAAGCCCCCCAAACGGTGGTTACTCACCAGATGGTGTATGGACAGCAAGCTCCTCTCAATAGCTGTAATTCCGGTCCCTTAGCTCACTGATATGTGCAGGATTCCCCGGCAATGTGGCGGATAACCCCAGGTAACCTCGCCCGTCGCGCTGCACCGAGTCCAGTTAAAACCCGGCTCCTTCCGCTCGCCAGTTGCTGTTATATTTATCTCCCCGTCATTGGTTTGGGATTTAAAGGATTCAATCTTTTTCTTTAAACCTGTTGTTCGGCAACTTATACACCTCTTGCAAGGGTAGATGTTCCAACTTGTCATACAGGGTCCCAAACCTGGTGAAATCCCTTCCCAGGAATAGGAGTCCTGAATCTCAGCAACGCTGCAGGTCTCTCACACATTAGACACAGCTGATCACTTTCTCCTCACAACTCCCATCCAGTCACTAACATATAGGCATTTTTAAATATCTCAACTCATGACAAGACTGGCTGACCTTGTAGCGCCGCAAGGCTGAAGTAGCTCAAGGTCAAGGCACATGTGCACAGAGTCAATGAGGATATAAATATTACCCTTTATTTGGGAGAAATATCAGAAAGAACTTTTTTCTTGTGATGAGCCCGAAGAGCAAGATGAGGCATCCACCTATTCAGGGTGTGCTGCAGGAGCCTACTAAGACTTTAAAGATAATGGAAGTATTTTTAATAAACTAATTGTGGCAGAAAATTCCTCTCTAGATATGTAGAGGAAGGGGGCGTACCTGAAGTGGTTAAAGGGAACTCTGAAGAAGGCAGAAGACTTAGACTGGGAAGCACAGCCAGGTAAGCAACAGTGTCAAGAACCTTAAGGGAAGCAGTATAGCAGAGGTATATAAATGTACACCTGTCTGCAGTATAGCAGAGGTATAAAAAGGTACACCTGTCTGCAATATAGCAGACAGGTGTACATTTATATACCTCTACTATATTGTAGACAGGTGTACACTTAAATACCTCTACTACACTGCGGCCAGTTGTACATTTATATACCTCTACTATACTGCAAAGAGATTTAGACTTTAAAATTGGTACGCCCGTACGCAATCATGTGCTCTATATAAACAGAAACGCAAAGGGGTTGACACATTAAGGGGATAGACCCACCTTATGTTTTCTCAATTACAGTGTCTATTGGCAGAGGAACAGACTGCAGTAAACCCCACAACTCTTGTTCCATTGTCAGTCTATAGACAGAGTCTGCAGGGAGAAGCTGGCATGAATTCAGTTTACCTCTATGGAGGAATAAACTGCATGGCGGGTTAACAGCTGTGCAAACCATTACAGGCTAAACTTTGTAAGTGGGGCTTAAATTAGGGACAGTCTAACAGATGTATAAAGCTGTTACCTTTAAATGATTGGTTTACACATTAAGGTTCTTATACAGTAGGACAATACAATGGGCGATGATGTGCTACAAAAGACAGCAACCAGCCAGATTTCAGATTGCTGCAATCAGAGCAGGATAAAAATCGTATTATTTGCCACGTGTTACTGCACTATACATCATTTATCAGCTACTGTATATGTCCTAGATCCTAGATTTCAGATTTAGGATGGCCATAAACAAGCAGATCTGAGAAGAAAAGAAAAAAACATACAGGAGGGCTTCTAAAACTGCACAGATATTAAAGGGGGAAGTCAATAAATACATTATCCATCCACCCACAAGGACGGAGTCCAAGGGCCTGTTCGCACCAAAATCAGGTCGAAATCGCAGGTCAACTGTTGACTTGCCGTTTCAACCTCTGCTGACTTCCGTTCCATTTATTTAAAAAAACAATTCTCTTTTTTGACAATCTTTTTTTTAATCAACATGTCCCGAACGGACAAACATCTAGGTACTTAATTTTTTTTTTTTTACTTCTGTGCTGCTCTACTTTTTTTCCCATTGCAATGCAATAGAGTGGAATGTATTGCAGCAGTGTGAACTGTTCCCATTTACACCCATTCATTTTCCGGTGCCCTTGTGTTAGCATTTGTTGAAAAACGGATCGCAACACTACGGATCTGTTGTGAATGGGGCCTTAATGTGGGGTCCTGAACTCTAACATAAAGATTTGCTACATTACAGAGAACATCTAGAAATGTTAACTGCACCTTTCTGGTATGCGAGTGTGCCCAGGCACTCCAATGCCTACAGCCTCATAGCAGTATACCTGCATTGTGAGATATAAGGCACTGCCGCCGCCTCTGACTGCTAGTCCCAGAAGATTTGGAGTGAAAGTTGCTGACGTCCCTTAGGTGCTGCTTGCTGGAGTGCATCCTGGACTGTATGCATCTCCCTGCCTGTTTCAATCAGTTTATGCTCCTGCCATATTTAAATATGCTTTCATTTTCACCTTCAAAGGTTCCTTTGAAAGTGCAGCAGAACATAAAGGAATATTAGTACAATATCAGGATTAGAAGGCAAGATGAAAGCTGTTAAAAAATGTTATGCTAACATAAGCAAAACTTCCTAAAAGTATGAGCACATATAAATGTTACTGATAGACTCAAGAGAAATATTCAATCTGAATAGTGCTAGCCTGTGATGTCCTGTTTGCCAAATCCCATTTAATTACCCATCTCCTCTTCCATTCTAAAGGAGTTCATCAAACTCTGATCAGGATTCTCATTGTGAGGAGGGAATGTTCTGCCAAGATGACTCTGTAGGGCAGTGCAAATACTTTTTTTCAGGCCATCTCACGGGCAGCCTGTGCCAACTATGACATCAACAGGCACTGACCAAGGATAAAAAATCATTGTCTATACACAGTTCTTAATTTGTTTGTGGATGTACCAACATACTATTCTAGTCAATATTCGAGGTCCTTTCACTTGACTGGTGAACTCAATATTTCTCATGACTTTTACAAACCATATTCACCCAAAATGAAGAAAGAGCCTTTTTAACAGATCTTAGGCATACACTTAGCAAGCAAAAGCAGACTAAGCATCAAATGTATTATTACATGTTTAGCACATGCATGCAGTGGCGTAACAACCGGGGGGGCAGCAGGGGCGCGGGCCCCGGGCAAAAAGTGAAGGGGGGGCGCTGTAATATGTAACATTTGAGGTGTTTTCCTTTTCTTTCCAAAAGGACGCATCTATCTTTTTTTCACACATCATCCAGAGCTCAATCAATGGCTTCACACATATCAACAACTATCAACAACTCACAGATAGTTTTACTGTTTTGTGATTTCATAGGAATATTTTATATGGTCAGTTGTACCCTCCCCTGCTTACATCTTTTCCTCTGGTTTGCTGCATTAGCCACTAAACACGTGGCTATTATAGTGACACCCTTGTTTACTCCTACCTTTTCACATCCGATCCTTCCCCTATACGGAGTTCCTTCCTTTTGTTCCCAGAAGTCCCATTTGATAAAAATCTGTATTATGGCAAATGTACTGGACTAATAAAAAAAAAGTCTGCTCTCTCACTAAATGTTGGGGTCTCCTATAATATTGCAATCACTGAAGATTTTTGTTTTAATAAACCATTATTTAAAACCGTATTGTATAATTTATTACTACTTCTTAGATGCAACAGCAATCAACAAGGTCCCATTAGATTAAAACAGCATTCGGGCCTGGCTACATAAGTCCTATAATACACGCGTTGGTTGTGAAATTAATGTGACATTCACACGTATAAGAGCCAGGAAACATGCACTTCCTCTAATAGCAGACTGGAGAAAAATGTGTGTGCTTATCAAATCATTTTTCCCTAAGCCTCTATCACCTTCTACTGTGCCATTGCCAAAACAGGAATAATCCACCCACCTCCGATGTCCATATTCCCCTGCAATGGCAGTGTGGGAACATTGGCTGCACCCAGAAGAGATCTTTCCGGGTTCACATAGGGTAGGAGACACATTAATAGTGCCAAGATGATCTTTTGTCGCTGGGACTCATAAAAGCGTTGGTTCTGTTCAAAATCATGAAGTGAAATGATTGCTTTGACATAAGATACATTAATGTATGAAGATAAATGGTGCAGACATAAATCAGTTACATCAGTTCCTGTTACATCCATCACACTCAAAGTTACATTAGGCCAGGAAAGATATGTAAACTTTCAGAAGCAATTGGCGCACACCTGCACTGCAGTCTGTGTAGTCCCTTGTTTGACCAAGTGGGCTGCCAAACGACAGCACAATAATGAAGCACAGAAAGCTTCAAGGAAAAAGGGTTAGACAAGGACATGTGCGCAATACCTGCTTGAGAAATATGCTCCTGCATGAACAGCCAAGGATCTAGTTTCACTTCTGCCTCAATAACATCCCGTCCTTCCCATCCCTTTCTCAGCCTCCATAACATACAACTTCTCCAGTCTGCTTTCCCAATCTCTGTCTGCAATGATGTCAATAGTTAATATGTTTGAGCACAAAAACAGGCAGGAAAAGAAGTCATCTAGCTGCTCCAATGAAAGACACAAAGAATGATTGCTGTACAGTGTTTAACAGAGAATTACAATGTACCCATCACTCATGAAGCATGGCAAGCAGAAAATTCAGCCTGTCAATTCTGCAGGAATGAGTGACATTGATGCAGTATTATACCATCTGCCTTAAGCGATGTCATTGCATCCGCAGGAGAAAACGAAGATCACCAGCACTCAGAGGATGACGTTTACAATTTGGTGTTCATTTATGCAAACACATCGTCACAGATATCACATAGTCTATGTGAGATCTGTGATGATGTTTTTGCATAAATGAACACCAAATTTTGAACATCATCCTCTGAGTGTTGGCGATCTTCGTTTTCTACTGATTGACGCCATCCGTGAGTATCACTATAAGCACCACCATTGCCATTGGTCCTAGATGCTCTAAGGGGTGCAGGGAGACATATCGGTATACCATTGCATCCACAGGGGTTTATACGTTTATTATATGTTCTACCAAATGGTTTAAAAACTGAACAGCCATTCTGTAAATGTGACAGGGACAGTTTAATATGGAAAAAAACAACTTTTTTTTTCTATTGCCTCCAACAGCACATATGGGTCTTTCCTTCGCTCTCCTGCTACTCCGTTCAGCCACTGTGAGAAAAGAAGATACCCCATACTTCCTGGTATGGTGGAACAAGCGACAGTACTGGTGCTTGGAAATTGGCTTAGTGTTGTCTCAAAGGTGAAGAAAGAGACCTCAGGCCTGGGTAATCTGAAACTACAGCAACACACATCAAGCTTCCTCCCCAACTGCCAGCATTGCTGGGAAATCTCATCTGTAATCTCGTGAGATCTCAGGGAAAGGCATTTTCCTTCCCTGAGATGTGCATGGTCACATGTCCTAGTCACACATGTGCCAGAGTTCTAGAAAGTAAAGGGAGATGGATTCACCTGCCCTTAGTAAAAATGGCTACTGTGAGGAGACTGGGTAAGAAAAAAAAAATAATGTATGCAAAGAATAAAAAGCTGTCAATTATCTAGAAGTGTGTGTTTGTAGATTGTCATTACTAAACATTTCTAAAGGTGCTTTTGTTGTTATTTTTAAGATCCACTTTAAAGGTGTTTTTAAAGCTGGTTTTGTTTTGAATAGAATGTGAATGCGTTAACGATAAAAAAAAAATCAAAAAAATCAACAACAAAAAAAATCAGGGTTTCTGTCTGGGGCCACAATA
Organism: Nanorana parkeri; assembly: GCF_000935625.1. Taxonomy (NCBI): domain Eukaryota; kingdom Metazoa; phylum Chordata; class Amphibia; order Anura; family Dicroglossidae; genus Nanorana; species Nanorana parkeri. The sequence goes on along the minus strand of NW_017306829.1, from coordinate 215,048 downwards.
GGACCCTCTATATTGGTCCTATTGACTGTTGTTACTGAAGGCTATGGGTCAACATTTCTGATTTGTTAATGGAACAGGGATAGAGGGGGAACCTTTACGATGGGTGAGACTGAATTGATGACAACCCCTAGAGCAGGGGTAGGCAACCTTGGCTCTCCAGCTGTGCTGAAACTACAAATCCCATAAGGCATTGCAACCCACAGACATGCCTATCAGAGGCAGAAGCATGATGGGATTTGTAGTTTCAGCACAGCTGGAGCGCCAAGGTTGCCTACCCCTGCCCTAGAGTATCTTGTCTCACTTTGGAGAGATCTCCTTGTACTTTTTGTTTTGTTTCTGGGACAGGAAGAGAAACTCCTCGATAAGACAGGCAGCAAAAAAAAAACTTAGGTTTTAGGCTGGGTTCACACCATTTTCCGGACTAGATCTGGAAGGAACATAGTGCATTGCGTTTTTACCGCAATTGGAATTTCCCCCCGCTTAAAATGGTCTTACAGGTGCGTTCTATGCGTTTTTGATGCCTCCCAGTGCATTCCAGACCAGACAAAGTAGGACAAGCAGAACAGACTGCGCTGGTGGGAACAGAGGCCAGAAATAGCATAGGGATACATTGGGATGCATTTTGGGTCTGGAATCAATCTGGTCTGGAGGTAATCTGGATGTGGTGCGAATGGGCCCTTAACCTTAACTCTTATCTACAAACAGACCTAGCTCCTTATAGTACATAGTGGTGACAACTGAGCTTTATAAATAAAAGGGAAATAAAATAATCCACTTAAAGTGACATTAAAGGATACATGTTTTCCCTCCCCCAATGTTAATGTCAGCACTTACCTTAAATGATGTCTCTTAATCCGATCTTCTTTCCTGATGTTTTCATCTGCCCCTCCAGCGGTGCGGTGGCTCTCCGATCCAGCGCTGACTCCTCTGCTTGCTGGCATTTCCGATTCAGCGGTGTCTGCATGCGGGTGCACGCGTCCATAGACTTACCTTGCGCCTCTGCTCGTCTCTCTCCAAACTGCGCATGCCCGCCCTAAGATGCTTTGCGGCCGCCCGAACAGTTTCGGATTCTCAGAGGGAGCGCGCAGAGAAAACAAGGTAAGTTTAAACCGCTGTTAAAGCGGTTTTTTTTTAACTGTTTGCCTATATCTACTGCTTGATAGCAGTAGATATAGGCAAAAAAGGGGGGTGTTTACAACAAATTAGAATTTACAATATACAAGTAAAATTACATACAGCACCATTAGCAAACTAACAATATAATCTTACCAAACAAATCACATTATAACAAATACAATTTACACAAAAAAAAACATCACTGTCATACTGTATTTATACGATCGCATTTATAGGATATAGACTCATATCCATCAACATTCTGTTATGTATAAAAATGTATTCTCCAAGTCCTATTTACCCAGGAAAGGGGAAAAGAAAGAAGGAAACATCAAAAGGGAGGAAAGACAAACCAAAAAGACCAAAACCAAACATCTTCCCTTCTCTTCCTCCTCCCCCTCTATTCACCTAATGTATACACCCAGGTTTATAGGACCCACCATTGTTGCAGTTCACAGACTGTCTGCATTTCACTTTTTAATCCAGCATTAGATCAAATGCGAGAGTTGTTTTCACAATTTAATACGATAGCCTCTTGTTTAAGGATTATACATATGTGAATCATGCAGCAGAGTAATATGGGTTTCATGGGCAGAGCAAAGCCACAGCCCAGAAACTCCCTAGAACACGCACACTTCTGCAGACACATTGCACAGGCAGAAATTGCTACTCTACATTCTACATGTAGAATTGCTGGATGGGCAGTAAGCTCCAGGTATGTTATAGAACTCTATTGCCCTGTTGTGCTCACATGGCAATACTTCAGGCTTACTCAATCTCAAACCATCATGGCTCCGCTTGAACCAGGGCAGTCTTTAACGCAGGGCAAAAGGGGCAGCTGCCCTGGACCCAGTCAATGTTGTGGGGCCCAAAGGGCAGCTGCCAAAGGTGGCCTTTGCACCTGGATAAGGGATAGGGAGCCTGCCAGGTGAGGGGACTACAGCCTGAATCAGGGCAGCATGAACAGGAGGTGTCTGATGGGGAGGCCCTGAGTGTCTGTACTGGTTGCTGCATGTGTGTATTCGGGACCACAACGTTCGGAGAGAGGGGTCACTACATGCTGCTTGGCTGTATGTGATGGGGGTCACTACATGCTTTCCATGTACATATGATGGGGGACAATAAACCTTAGTAAGGCTGCATAGACAGTCGTCTGCGGGCGCCGGGGGGGGGGGGGGGGGGGGGGGGATGGGAGAGAGGGAGTGAATAATGCACCTTCATCTGTGTACACAATAATCCTTGCACCTGCCCTTGAGTCCGCAAAAGATACACCTGCGCCACTCTTCTGTTTACTGTGCGATCGGTATTGCATAGTGTTGCTCCGCTCCTGCGTATGCACGGGCGAAATTGCATGGCGGGGGCGGGTACGGGGTCGGAATAGGTAGGAACGGGGGGCCCAAGAAAATGTTTGCCCAGGGTCCAATCAGTATTAAAGACGGCCCTGGCTTGAACCCTACAATAAACAGATTTCTGAAGCAGAAGCCCTGGTCAGTTTCTTCTAGGTCTGTCTGATTCTTGGGGTGTGAGCCCTGTAGGAGGTTACAAGTCACTGATCCTAAAGGGCCACAGTGGGCACCCCCACCATGGAGCATTTCCTCAATGAGGGGGAAAAAACCTTTATTTCAGATGATCTTAAAGTTAAACTGGGTACACATGTAACAAATGTGGCCCTATATCTTTGAAAAATGTTGATCAATAGATAAACTTTTGTCAAAAGGACATGTTGGAAAATTGTCAGCTTTTAATAAATATTGCTTGCAGGCAGTCAGCTGCAAGGGCTGTTTGGGTATTGGGGCAGCGGCATCCACCACTGGGACCATTTCTTTGTTTTTTTTAGTTTAGAGTGATGGTCAGTTTTTTTGTTGTTTTTTGCTGTCTGTGCCATTAAGCAGATTTTCTTCCTGTCCAAGAGACACAGCAGGAAGTATAAGAGAAGATCCCAACAAAGCGAGGCGATATCCTCTTTGAGTGTTGTCATCAATACAGGCTTACCCAATACAATGTACACAGCAGGAGAATTGTTCATCCACGCTGTTAGTGTGGAAGGAGGAATTTGGCAGATTTTCCTTCGACCTGTGCACCCAGCTTCACTTTAGTCTGTGTGGATTTATAAGCAAGGCAATAAACACAATAGTGGTGTCCATGCAAAGGAGGATGCTACTTTGGGCTAGGTTCCCACCGGCACTACACCGCACGACACCCGGGATGCAAGTTGTGCTCAGGTGCACACAGCGAAAAAAAAAGGAACAAGTATCATTTTTTTTTTGCCACACACGACTCACGGCTTTTTTTTAGCTGTGATCATGTTCACTTGTACGGGCGGAATCGCAGCGGGAAACCGCGTGATCCGCCCGGCGTGACTGGGGTGCCATTAGAAAATAATGGCACCCACAGAGCGATCAGTTCACATCTTGGCGACTCCCGACCGTGCGGCAATTGTGCACAAAACAACACGGATTGCCGCGCGGTCAGGAGTCGCCTAGGTGTGAACCTAGCCTCAGACTAACAGAGACATTTTGTAGGCAAGAAGATCCCAACTTTTCAAATAAATGTAAACATGACCCGCATAAAAACACCTTACTGGCTATGCAAATTAAATAGAGAAGTATGGATGGTGATGTTAAAGAGTAGTTAAAAAAATCCAGGGCCATGACTCGGAGCTCAGCTTAACTGCCGTGTAGAACTCTTGTGTGACCACATGTGTAATGTGTTTTGCTGTGTTCCAATGCAGGTAAAACAAGAAAGGACTTGCTCAGCAGTTTTTAATAGGAACTTTTACAAATAACAAGCAAACAAAAAAACAGTACACCACATAACTAATGCAGTGAGTAGCAGTTCAAGTCACCTTAATGAGGTTCTTCAGAAGGCATGGACACGTTATCTAATTAGAGCCGGAAACGTCACTACTTAGTGGCTTACCAGGGTCAGGATAACAGATTTGGTGCCAAATTGGACCTGAATTAAAAGATGTTTTTCATAATTTGCTATTTAATAGAGAAAATCTAGAAGTTAATTGAGTGGAAGCAGTACTCTGAATGATTTACCCTGTGTCTTGAATTACTCATGAAACAGTGGTGCACTTCCTGTGGCTGGAGCCTTATAGCTGTATATATGCAATGTGAGATCATCAAAGGCACAGCAGCTTCTGATGGCTTTGTTTTCCATGAGATTTAGTGATGTCACTACTGCGCTGCTCACTGTTCTTCTTGCTGGAGGGGAAGCTCCATCCGAGGACCTGCAGTGCACGAATGTACCTGCTTCTGCTTCGTTCGTTCTGTTAATCTGTGATTTCTGCACCTCTACTGCTGCTTATCTCACCAGATATCAGGAAAGCCGCTATGATATCAGGAAGCAAAGTCTGCTCCTCTACGGAGATAGCCACCCCCACATAGAGACAGTGTGGAAGACATTGCAAGTTAGTAATAGGGAAAAGATCAACTTGTAAAGCTACAAGGAATACTGGTCCTTGACAATTTCTGGGCACAGCTTTCACAGATGTGT
>NW_017306829.1:175185-210406 GCF_000935625.1 Nanorana parkeri | reverse complement strand
TGGTCAGGGATAACAAAAAAAATCTGAAGATTGAAAGAAAAAAAAAAAGGTGGATCACATACCTCAAGTTTTCTCTGTGCTCATTTCTCAAAGATGCTTCATGCTGTCAAGCCCAACGATCCAACAGGTGACAGTAAAAAAAACAACAGTGGGTGAATTCTTTCTAGCTTCATCCTTTGGCTACTGTTTTTATTACTGAAGCAGTCTGTCTTATCAAAAGGTATGCATTTTGACAGATACAATGCCACGGGCAATAACAAATGTAAAGCTGGACATTCACAGCTAGATTGGACTACAGAACTAGCCACGATGATTGCTGAATCTATAATGTACGACAGGGGTAGGCAAATTCCGGCTCTGCAGCTGCATTGAAACTACAAATGCCATCGTTCATCTGCCTCTAGGAGTCATGTTTATGGCTGTCAGAGCTTTGCAATGCCTAACAGTTTGTAGTCGCACCACAGCTGGAGGGCTAGAGTTTGCCTACCACTGATGTACACTGGCCATGCCCATATAACGGCCAATGAGATGATACAATGATCAGCAGCAAAAGATTACGATAGCCATACAGTCCCATTAGCTGGTTTTATTGCTGAACTACAGGCACAAAAGCTTTCACTTAAGTACACTTCCTAATAGCCAAAAAGGATATACATCCATTTCATATGCACCTTTGCAAACAGTTATTACTTTGGAAAAGCAGTGGTGACATGATCACTGTGCAGAGAGCAGAGCTATGGGATGGACCCAGCAGGCCCTACCTAATACAGGCTGCCTGCAGACAACTATAGGAGGGGGCAGATACAAGACCAGTCACCCAAAACCCCCAACTTCTCTGAACTGTAGGCACCCTCCATAATTCATACTTATCTCCTCCTCCAGGGTCAGTGAAAAAAAATTGGTGCAAAAATCAACTTTCCCTGAAATTCTATTTTTGCACATAGCCCGCTTCTTGTGACAGCACTGTGCTAAGTGGCCACCAGGGCTACTAGTGATGCACTGTGGGAGGACATTGTCAGAAAAACTAAGATTTTTTGAGCAGGGCACCATGTGCTTACAGTACAGATTGGGGCTGGGTTGGGGGCTGTTTTAGTACCGGTGTGCTTTGAAAGAAATGGTGGCACCTTCCCCAAGATAAGACTGACTGTTCTCTTTAGGCCTGGTTCACACCTGACCGTTTTGTAGCGCGTCCTACGCTCGATGAACGCTCTACAAAACAGTCAAAAAAATAAATAGCACTGTAGTCAATGGCCTCGTTCCCACCTGTCCGTATTTCCGCCCGTCCCGAACGCACTACAAAACGGCCCACGCATGAAAAGGTCCTGGAGCGTTTTTTGCTGCGTATTGGTCCGTTTTGTAGGGCGTTTTCCATTAGTATACTGCCAAGTAGCCTTTGGAATCGCCCGACAGTCGCGCGGCTTTTTTACCGCGAATCGCGGTAAAAAAAACCACGCAACAGACGCGCATATTACAATACGCATAGGTGTGAATGGGGCCTTAGGGTGGTTGTACAAGAACAAAACAGCAAATATTCTCCAATCATGTCATGTACCTTCCAGTATGGTAAATTCAATATCTGAACAGATATCTGCTGCAAAAGCCGAGAGCAGCCGATGCAGCTTTGTAGAACAATGTTACCACCTTTCTTGGCTTATATATGACATTTCTAGTGCCACCAAAACCCCATTAAAGGAAACCTATAATGGAAGAAGATGCAACAATTGCCAATTGAGCACAACCTCCTGAAACAGCTAGTTGCCTGGCTGTCACGCTGATCCAATACCAAGTCACTAAACCAGATCAGCAATGCAAGGTACTGAACCCAGAAATTGAGCATAATTGGCCAGGCATCTAGAATTTTGGGAGGCAAAACCACAGTGGCAGCCTACAAATTTTCCCATGACAAGGTACCTTATATATGTCCTCAGATCTTTACTGTGATCAACCATGGCATTGTATTAATTCACCAGTGACTATAAATATGCTGTACAATGACCACCACCCCAAAGCCCAACACCAGGCTGCATTTAAATGTATGCGTGCAATGCGGTCCCCCCCTGCATTGCATGGGTTAAATGCTTGTTTAGCTGGGGTGGGGTGTGACACACAAGTACAAATACTTACCTTACTCCTCGCTCCCCCAGTACCCAGTGATCTGCGATGCTGTCCAGTGCTGCATAATGTGGATGGGCTCTCACTGTCCACCCATACAATGCAGAATTGCTGGGCCTGCATGGTAAGTGATGTCAGCAAACTGCACCCAGCCAGGCAGCTTTGTGGGACCAGCTGCATGAAGCAGAGGAAGCATGCAGAGTGAGGAATAAAATATTTGTACCCAATCTACACCCAACACTCCCAGCCAAACAAGCAGGGACCCCCACAACATGGGTATATTTATAGCATCCTAGAGCTGGGATTTACCCTTTTGTGTATTCTGTTTTCTGGAATATAGAATGACCTAAAGTAGCACTAAGCATGTGTGTATGTATGTATGCTTGTATCATTTTTTTGTAATGCAAAAGCTGTGAAATTGCAAGTTAAAAATTGTGCATGCATATCTGTGTTACCATTTTCATATTTTATTACACCCACAAGACATTTTGCCTAGTCTTTTATCTTCCTGTGAATTAGAGGTAGGTGATAAGGATGATGCTACTATCCGACGGAAGTGAACCCGTACGTGTATGTGTGTACGTGTGTGTATACATTCAACTAAAGCAGAAGGAGCCAGTACAAAAATTGGGGAATATTTTCTCCATCCATCCATGCTGTGTAGGCTGAACTAGAAAAGAGAAAAAGTAAATGGCTAGCTTAATGCCTCATTCACACACAACGCAAGAGCAAAATTGTATATTGCGTACATGCGCGTACTATTTGCAATCTCACAATTTGTGATAGAGATGTCAATGAACTGTACGTGCGCATATGCGCGCAAACACACATATATGCGCAGAAATACAATGCCCGGATGCATCTCGGCTCCATTGTGTTTTTGCGCATTTTTACGCTACCCAAATATACGGCTCCATACACAGCTATGTGTATGGAGCCATTTATTTGCATATGCTGCATACGGTACTATATGCGCGTATATGCTCAACAGTGTGAATGAGGCCTAAGAGGGAGGTGTAGAAAGTCTATGACCTCTGGCCTGTGCAACCAGAGGAGGGAAAGATTAGTTCATAAAGCAGGGGTAGCAAACCTCCGGCCCTCCAGCTGTGGGTGGAACTACAAATCCCATGAGGCATTGCAAGATTTTCACAGACATGACTCCTGAAGAGAGAGGCATCATGGGATTTGTAGTTCCACCACAGCTGGAGGGCCGGAGGTTTGCTACCCCTGTCATAGAGATTCCCGGGTCCTACATTGTGCCTACACAGAAACTTGGAGACCATCTGGAAAAGCCAGTTTTGTAAGTGCGCAAATTGTAATTTGAAATTTCAGAGTACTTTTATTCTAAAAAAAACAAAACAAGGAACAACCCTAATGTTAATCTGAATGAACTGTTACACAATGGCTCTTTGCTTAATGTCATTGGCTTTAAGCCCTAAAGTTCAGCATTCAGGCCTGTCTGGGGTACGGTATTTTTGTATACTTTCCAAACATTTCTTTACTATTGTTTAAGTTCATCAGTCCAAATATCAAAAGCTTAATTGGTTTCTGACACATGGTAGCTATAGAAGTCTTTGGGACAGTATGATCCAACTTTCAAATGTTCGCTTTTCAAAGCACTGAGGCATGAAGAGTTATGTTGCCTGACTGTGCACGTTCATGCTGTTGGCAGGCTGTTCACTGAGAACGATGGATGCAGATCTGATGCTTTGTAAAGATTGATTTGGACATGTATGCAATGTAAAGGTATGCCTCCGTCTGGTGTCTAATACATCACACAGTTGAGATGACACTGAAGAAGACACATTGAAAATATGTTTTTATAAATGTATTTTAAAAACTGCCAGAAGTACTAATTGTAATAATATCAGCTTCCTGTTTTCCTGTATTGTAGGACTTGGAGAGGAAGTGACATCACTTTGAACCCTTAGGCTCTGCTGCATGCTAATACTGCAAGTTGCTTCTGCTCCCTCATCCTCATGGCTGCGGTGGAGCTTGACCAAGCCGCACTGTTTAAAACATACACGTCAGTAAGGGACACATTCTAAACTAGTTACAGGACTAAAATGCAAACTACCAATACCCTCAAAGTGCATGGAAGCCCCAAGCCCCACATGCAAGTGCCAACACTTCTTAATGGTGTTGAGAATTGACCCTTCCCATCTTACACCTTCCTACTGGCCATCCATAATAGTGATGGGTCAATAGGGAAGTGCAAGACATTATGAGCTACCTCCTGACAATGCTAGGGATTGTTTCCATTAACCCCCTGATTCATCTGAGCAATCGGGACTCCTGGGATGCAAAATAGGACATTTCAAGGACAATTTCACTTTTAGTTTATTCCTAAGGTTAGGTCGTGTTCATGGCAGGCACTGCCATCCAGCAAGAACAGGCATAGCCATAGAAATAAAGCCATGGTGCACATGAGAAGTATGTGCAGGGCCCAGCCAGGACCTGTTTTAGGCAAATAGATGAAAGTAGTCAATCGCACTCCATGATATTAAAGTCAATGCTGTTTATTGACTGAGATAACACACATCTCCTTAGCGACAGCGGTCCCGTCCTTTGCCTGAGGACGGGACCGCATGGTCTCGAAACGTCGCTAAGGAGATGTGTGTTATCTCAGTCAATAAACAGCATTGACTTTAATATCATGGAGTGCAAGTGACTACTTTCATCTATCTACATTTCACGGAGGCAGCCGTTGTCACTACCGCACCCACCCAGTTGGATTTGGGTTTTTGTCCGGTCAGGAGTGCGATGGGACAGGAGGATTAAGTTTCTTTTTTTAGGCAAAGGTTGCTCAGCACCAGGAAGGCCCACACAGTGTAGATCTTTTGGGGAGGGTTGAAGGCAAGTACTTTAATGTGTGGGCCAAGAGTGAACAAATGATTATGGAATTCAAAAGCCAGTATATGTCTGGTCAAGGAGCCAGCTCCATTGACACCAACTAGAGAAAACCTCAAAAGTTAGCAGCCAACTGTAATTTTAAGGAGCATTGGCTACCTGGCTCCTGTGATTTGTCCAGAACTGATGTGGGGAATACATGAGTGGGATGAAGAGACTTGAAAAGACAATTTCACTTGAAGTGAATATGTTCTTTAAAAGACATATGTAGTCACCACTGTGTCCTGCAGCCAGCTTAGAACACCTACCTTACCTAGAGTTCTGCTTTATAGTATGCAGGCACCAGCCCATACAATGTCACTGTAAAGTGAACTAAGCTTTTCTAGTTTTGTAATGTAGGGCTTTAAAATAACCATCCTTGTACGTATCACATGCATCAAGTAGGCCCAACTGACTGCCTTGCTCACCGCTCGAGGAATTACAGAGTCAGCTACGCCTTCATAATGAAGACTCTGAATTCGAGTACATTATACCCTCACAGTGCGAGTATCTACTGGTGAGATGTTACATTATTTTCTACATCCATCTGTTGCTGCAATTCCTCTAAGGCAACATGCAAAATTTAGACAATCCCAAAGGGCATGCTGGATATTTCGAGACATCTTACACTGTGCAGCAGCTAAAAGAATTAAAATAAAAGCCAATTCAAATCAACACTGAAACATTTTCATCTTTATTCTCCAAAATGTTACAAAATATTACAAAGAAACATAACGTATTTACTGGAAATTGTTCTATATACAGGACACCACTGGAGGTGAAGAACACGAAGGAATTAGCACAACCCATATATTGTGTGGCCAGACACATTTCACATGGTGGCAATGAAAATGTCCTCTTGCATCCTATACATTTAAGTCTTGGCATCCTTCCCAGAAATATCTTACATTCCAGAGTAATATGATTTGAGGCCACATTTGACAAGGACCACTGGTCAAGCAGAAACCAGTCACAATTGTGGTTACAGATTTGGAATGGGATCTTAAATAGACCAAAAGTGTTTTAACAAATGTTATCATGGACCTTCATTCCCAAGAAGAACCAGATTACAAAGAGCAGTTATGAGAATACAGTCCAAAAACAGCTTGACGAGGACCTACGGCAGGGCCAGGGTGGCAGCCATTTTTCTACTAGGCCTCTAATCTTTACAAAGCAAAAATGTCAATGGCTGAGGAGAAATGATTGCAAAATACAAGTTACAGGTTTAGGAAAACAAACAAAAAAAGTTAAGAATATTCTTTGCAGTAAATTATACACGTGATCTAAAGAAAGCCCACCAAACACGCGTGACCTAAAGAAAGCCCACCAAACCACGCATGACCAAATAAAAGCCCACCAAACCACGCATGACCAAATAAAAGCCCACCAAACCACGCATGACCAAATAAAAGTCCACCAAACCACGCATGACCAAATAAAAGTCCACCAAACCACGCATGACCAAATAAAAGTCCACCAAACCACGCATGACCAAATAAAAGTCCACCAAACCACGCATGACCAAATAAAAGCCCACCAAAACACACGTAACCAAAGAAAGCCCACCACAACACACGTAACCAAAGAAAGCCCACCACAACACACGTAACCAAAGAAAGCCCACCACAACACACGTAACCAAAGAAAGCCCACCACAACACACGTAACCAAAGAAAGCCCACCACAACACACGTAACCAAAGAAAGCCCACCACAACACACGTAACCAAAGAAAGCCCACCACAACACACGTAACCAAAGAAAGCCCACCACAACACACGTAACCAAAGAAAGCCCACCACAACACACGTAACCAAAGAAAGCCCACCACAACACACGTAACCAAAGAAAGCTCACCAAAACACACGTGACCAAAGAAAGCTCACTACAATTGTATACACACATGTATTCGTGTATCTAAACCATTACATTTTTTTTAAATGTCACTCATACAGACTTTCCCATTTGGGTCCAGTAGGTAATTAGAACATAACCAGACTGTCATTTATATATACATATATACAGTCGTATACATCTGACCCATTCTATACAAAACTTAGAGACCATGAATTCTCCGTCATACAAATGGAATGGCTTTGTCATTCCCGTCCAGTAGGTAATTACAAAGTAAGCTGACAGTAAATCGTTAATTATGTCAACAACAATAAAAAAGGAGTTTCAGCCACTCTAGCAAGCTACAATCAATGGCAGCCACCACCCCCACCCCTGATACCTCCTGTACATCACCCATGTCAGTCCAGCAGAGAAACCTTTCCCCTTGTGATCCAGATTACCCAGCTAGAAAGAAGCCAAAATCTACAGATCCCCCCCCCCCCATATATGCTCCAATACCTGGGGGTGGGATCCCCTACAGCTACTGGCATTGCAGGGCTCACCATGACTGGATGGTCTCTGCAGTTATGTGAACTAGTGGATTCGACAGACAGGGCTGTATAAGAAGTTCTGCAGCAGTAGCTGACTTTCAGCCATTAGCACAAAGCAGATCTGCTGATGGTCAGGACAATACTGACTTCTCTGTGTCTCTGCACACCAGTGTCATGATGGCCAGGGACATCTAGTGATGATCTGCTCCAGTCCCCCCATGGCATGTGACATACATGACAGATCCTATGGATTGTACAGACTGGCAGTGATAAAAGGAGGAGAGGAGATCTAGAGAGCAGAGAAGAGGCCAGCCTCCTAGACTGGGGATTTAAATGGCCATCCTTCCTGGAAGGCAGTGTCAGAGGGGAGCCTGATCTCAGCACATCTCATACACATTCACAATACGTACTTTTATTTTCCGTCTTGTTTCCTCCTATGCTGCTGTCCGATGGTCCCCCAAACGTGCAGATCGGGCAGGATGGTTGTGGATGGGGCTAGTGAAGGGCGAGCCGAGTCCTGATGTGGGGATGTGACAATTGCGGGGCTGGTGCTGCAATCGGATGACGGTCCGGCCTGTCGGTGGATGACTGTGTGTGTACGGATGGAGCATTGGTCAGCACAGAGCCTGATCGAAGCCGGGGCGGAAGGGAGACGAGATCGGCGACATAGATGACATCAAATTCGGGGCACAGGGGGGTTGCCGATGGCTGGGATTTCAGATCGGGTTCATTTATTCATCGATCTCCTGTAGGAGAGTCCGGCGGATCTGCTCAGTCACACAGCAAAGTGCGTTTAATGGTTTCTGGGAGGGAGAGCAAAGAAAGGAAGGGAGGGAGACAGACTGACTGGCTGTCTGGGGGCTTCCTTGCAAAACACAGATCTCAATGAAAAATAAATCGGGGAGAGCAGCCACATCCAGCCCTATCCGCCCCGGCTCCGTACATCGGTAACAATGGGCTGCGATAGATACAATGTTAGTACTTATAGGCATTGTGACGTCACGGTGCCCCGGAGGGTTGTCGGGAAATGTAGTTCTGCGGGACGCGACGCATGATGGGGGATGCTGCAGTGTGTGGGAGGGATCGGCCGTGTGTCCGGGCGCAGAGACAATCGGGAAGGATATGTGTATTGAGGGGATACGATATGGGTTTCTGGGGGGGACTTGGGCTGTGATCCGGCCGGGATTCGGTAATCATGCTGGATTACTAACGCTGTACTGTGCAGGGGCGTTGCCATGGCTGTGAAATCTCGCGATGTTTAGTCTGCAGGCTGTGGTTAGGTTTAGTGGTTGCTGTAGGAAGGATTTTATGCTTTTGTTTTCCCTGTGATCGGTAGATGGAGGCGAGTTATTCTCACTGGAGGAAAGGAAAATGGGAACAACCTTGCAAATGATGCCTATAGAAACCAGTCAGTGCTGCCTTTCATTATATGGGAGCAGCAAACAAGAACTGTGATTGGTTGCTATGGGAGACGCCTCAAAGTCTGTGATCCAGAGCTGAGACTCAGAGGATGGGTCAAACGAGAGAGAGAGTGTTTGTTTTCTTTCTCTCTCTCTCCCTCTCTCATTGTGTAGACACTGTTTAGGGGCTTGTTTTCAATGAATGCATGAAAAACGTGCAATGCACTTACAGTAACATTACTTGTTAATAGCACCACAAACACAGCCGGGAAAACAAGTTCCCTCTCCCCCCTACAATCACACATAAAAGAATTGGCTACATGAGCTACGGTCCCGCATTTGTCATACGTGCAGCACACGTTGAAATCAATAGACACAGGTCACACAGGAAAACCACACACGACGTACAGCTAAAACATAAACCTTCCCCTTTAGGCTGCAAGGGTTAACTGCTCATTTTTTGTCTATGGCAAGGGTGAGATTCATTTTTACAGGGGACTTAGACAGCTGTGGAGGACCAAACCGATTAACACACGGTACCGTGCAACACACTAGCCATGTGTTACAGTGCAGCAGGTTTAGGGTGACATTTGTTTGAATGTCACCCCCCCCCAACGCACCTCCTGACCACAATGTGATAGACTTCGCCACAACACACGGTAACTTAATACTGTGCGATTTAAAGTAATGCATGCAATGCACCTGCTGCACAGTACCCCATGTTAGTCGCTGCTGACTGGCCAAACCCCAACACTGCATCCACCGCTTAACATCTTTTTGTTTTTTTCAATGTCCAGAGCTGCTAAGTATACATGTGTATGTGTGGGCGAGTGATATAGTCCTGATACTCTATATAGATCGTTGGTTCGGCCACATCTGGAGTACGCGGTCCAGTTTTGGTCGCCGGTACTGAGAAGGGATGTCCTTGAACTGGAGAGAGTCCAGCGGAGGGCAACCAAACTAATTAGGGGAATGGAGGACCAGAGCTATGAGACAAGGCTTCTGACCTTAAACATGTTTACACTGGAATTAAGGAGATTAAGGGGGGATATGATTTTCATGTACAAGATGTTCAATGGTGACAGCAACATTGGCAACAAACTGTTTGAGATTAACTCCATTACAAAGACTAGAGGCCACCACCTAAAGTTGGTGGAGAAAAAATTCCAGCACAAGGGTGTCCTCAGCTAAGTATAAATGTGTATGTGTGGGGGAGTGATACAGTCCCGATAGTCCTGACACTGTCCTCAGCTAAGTATAAATGTGTATGTGTGGGGGAGTGATATAGTCCCGATAGTCCTGACACTGTCCTCAGCTAAGTATAAATGTGTATGTGTGGGGGAGTGATATAGTCCCGATAGTCCTGACACTGTCCTCAGCTAAGTATAAATGTGTATGTGTGGGGGAGTGATATAGTCCCGATAGTCCTGACACTGTCCTCAGCTAAGTATAAATGTGTATGTGTGGGGGAGTGATATAGTCCCGATAGTCCTGACACTGTCCTCAGCTAAGTATAAATGTGTATGTGTGGGGGAGTGATATAGTCCCGATAGTCCTGACACTGTCCTCAGCTAAGGTGTGAATAGGGGCCATAAGAATGAATGGGATTTTTTTGTTGTGAAGCATTTTGGCCGCGCTTATTCAGCTGCAACAATACGCTTAGTGTGAACCAGGCCTGAGGGATCTACATATGCAGGCGTCGGGCACAGAAGTCACATGTTTAGATTTTTTGTTTGCATCTCCATTGACCTGCAGAGAAGAATAAAAGCAGCTGAAACATAACAGGACAGGACATGTTTACTCAATAACAACCCAGTGCAATGCATGAGAAATGGAACAATAGACTCACTCGCTACTTTGTATTGTTACCTTTCAGATGTAAACACTTCATTCAGATCCTTCAAACATGCTTCACAAATGTGTCAGAATCACAAACTCTAAGGCTCCATTTACACAAGAGCGGCCGAACACGTGTGGAACCGCTCTAAACTTTAATGTACATTGTTCAGACTTTTGTGGCAGTCGCGCGGTACTAAACGGTGCGTCCCAAAATGAGTACAAGCACGATGTTATAGCAGATTCCGCACTTTCCGGCTATAGCAATAGCCGTAAACATGCGGAATATGTGCAGTTGTAAAAATGTTGCATTTGCATACCGTGCCATCTTCAGCACGGAAAACGCTATATGTGAATGGAGGCTCAGGCCCCTATCACATGAGCGGTCTGATCAGGTCCGCCTGTCAGTTTTTCAGCCGGACCCGATCAGACGCTTTATGGAAGTGTATGGGCATGTCCATTTACTTCAGACTCCCCATAGACTGGCATGGGGGCCGGGAACTTTCAGCTTTTTTCATCCATGGCAAGATGGAGGAAAAAAACCCAAACTGTACAGACACGGATGCCACAGCGATGACATCCGATCCGGGCCACTCTGATTAGGAGAGGATCTGTTGACGGATTGGCCAGTGTGAAAGGGGCCTGAGACCCTGTTTACATGTGTGCACTGGGGGAATGTACGCAACATCACGTGGGTTCCCACATTGCTCAGAAATATGCTCCAAGATGGAAGTTCTGGTAGATTAGAGTTAGGACCACACTACACAGAGGGGCCCTGATGAGGCAGTGCGGCTTCCACATAATTTTCAAAAGTTGTGCAACAAAAACATCAATTTTTAACCTTAGTAGTCAGTCAGTGTCTTTCTTGCAGACGGGCTGGTGAGTGTGTTGGGAAATGTTGTTGTTTGTTATGCTTGTAGGAGTGCTGTACCTTTCCCATCACACCGTGACATCTCTGGTGTGTGAAATTGCCCAGAACCCATGGTAAAGTAGCCTGCATTTTGGTGTGGTGCGCTTTGAAGAAAAGCTGCACACATTTATTTGGTGCAATTTCGGTGCACAGGACAGTCCACTGAAAGGAACAACGTGCTCTGCCCTAATGCAGAGCACGTTGAAGTGTGAAATGCTCACGTCAGCATGTGTGTGGTCGCATCTTCTTCGGTGTGAACCTGGGCTCGGGGGCCAATCACACCTTTGCATTGCAGTAGTGACCCAGCCTATACAGCACAACACATTATCGTTGTGTCAACACATTGGAACCACAGTGAACCAGGAAAGTGAAGAGGTCGCAGTACTCCTCACGTGACAATGTGGTACATTGGCAGCCCATTTAAAATGAATGGACTGCTTTACAATGTACATACGTACATGGATAGTTAGGCTGACTATTGTCAGAAAGTGTCATTTGCAGGACGTGATGAGAAATCCGACATTTTACAGAAAAAAATAATCTTCCAATGGGGACACCTGTTCCAGTGACAACTAAGAGGGGGTAACTCTCTATTTTGGAGAGAATTCCTCTAACTTACTGCTGTGTCCCTGCTTTACAGAAGCTCACCTGAGGGCTGGGGGAGCAGTGGAAAGGAGACTATAAGTGGATTGGATTGGAGGAGGGGTCCTTCAAGAGACTATCATCCTGAATGAAGAGCATAAGTGACCACTATAGATTGTGGAGAATGTCCAGTGTTATGTAAATCTATACAACTGACAAGCAGCCCTTGCTGTCCATGTATGGAGGAGGTCATGAATACTGGGACAGAAAAGAAAGTAACACTTATGGCAGGTCTCAGTTACCCTCATAATTAGGGATCTGCCCTTATTTGGAGGACATATACAAGAGGTAGGCAACCTCAGCACTCCCAACTAATGTGGAACTACAAGTCCCATGAGGCATTGCAAGACTAACAGTCCCTGGCACGAGTTGTAGAGGCATGGTAGGATTTGTAGTTTCACCACAGCTGGAGTGCCAAGGTTGCCTACCCGACATATACTGTACAATGAAGTGAAGTCATATTAAAAATGTGCCGGCATTCAGGATTTTCATGACAGAAGAGACTGTGTAAGCCTTCTGCCATAAAAGCTTCTTCTTGGCTGTTAGCAGTTTTCTTTGTTTCTGTATGTGCGCATGCGCAGCCGCTTCACCCATTCACAGATTCTTTGACAGGATCTGTTTATAGAGAAACTACAAGTTCCATCAGCCACCACGGAAGAGAGACTTGTAGTTACAATTCAATACAGGTGCAGTAACGTTACCGTACTTGTAGTCCACGGACACTTCCTCCCATCCCTGTTACTGAATGTCACTACCTCAGTATAGATATGGACAGGAGGAACATTCTGCAGGAGCCAGAGCTTTGTACCAATGAGCTACCGATCACAGTTACAATGCTTTACTGTCTCCTACCCAAAAATAAAGAAAAGCACATTTTTTTTCTTCCATGAAATGGAACTCTCACCAAAACAAGTAGTGCTCATTCTGGATACGAAGGAAGAACTTCCACTGACAAAACCCATCCACAACATGCATTACAATGGCCTTTCCCTAGCCATGGAAAAACTTGCTCTCAGCTGCTGGAACATGATTTGTAGCTTCACTGCAGATTCTGCTACAGCGGACAAAACGTTTGATTCATGAAATGAAGAGAATGGCAAAGAGCCCAATTCTCCAGCCTGTGGGTTTAAGAGGTTCCCAGCTGTTTAATGCAGTCAGCTACCGCAGGGCAACCTTAGGAAATACAGAATTGTAGAAATCATTTGGGCTGCTCATAGCTCTGTGCTGCTGGACCGCGCACAGTAGGAAGCCTGCAGAAAAATGACTGCAATATTGGGGTTTTTCAGGGCCCACAGAAATGCCGAATGCCAGATACGACCAGCAGATTTTGTTTTTCCGGGGGAGAGAATGCAAAACACATGGAGGGACGCTTGTCATAATGCCCATCAATGCAGAAAAATACATGCATGCCTTTTATAAATAAATTCACTTTGCTTTGTGAAACCACCTAGTTGTGTGCACTTTCATAGGCAGTGATAGGCATTTTGTAGGCAGGTTTCCGTTTTTCGAGATTTAAACAAAATTCGTTAGCAGTAGTCTGTACGAATTTTCGTTTCTGGACGAATATCCGTTGCAGCAAAGTGACATTAGGCAAAAGAAAACAAAATTATTTTTAAAAAAACATCACATCCCTGTCTGCTTTAAACCCAGCAATGCACTGAGGCAACAACTGGTTCCCCCAAAAGACCCAACGCCAAATACAAGATGAACAACATTGTGTATGCAGTCCAGTGCAGTGAGGAGTGCTCAGAATTGTATGTTGGTGAAACAAAACAGCAACTGCACCAGCGTATGACACAGCATAGAAGAGTCAACCCCTCTGTTCAGGATTAAGCAGCAGCGTATGGCACAGCATAGAAGAGTCAACCCCTCTGTTCAGGATTAAGCAGCAGCGTATGGCACAGCATAGAAGAGTCAACCCCTCTGTTCAGGATTAAGCAGCAGCGTATGGCACAGCATAGAAGAGTCAACCCCTCTGTTCAGGATTAAGCAGTATACCTGCAACTAAAGAAAAAGGTTACTCCTTTAAAGACAGTCAAGTACACATCCTAGACAGGGAGGAGGACTGGTTTAAGAGGCGTGAAAGAGGCCATTTATGTAAAAATGGAGAAGCCAAGCTTCAGTAGAGGTGGTGGGGGGGTGTTTTAACACCTGTCTCCTAACACCTGTTGGAGCAACATTCATCATATTTATTCCCAGATAATTTTTGGACAAGTCATTCGGAATTGAGAAAGCTGGTCAGATGACCAGTGAAACGTCTTCAAGAAGAATACAGCAAGTCTACTTGCCTTGACTTATTTTTTTACAGATATGTTTACTGGTGATATTCTTAAACATTGGTGTATCCTCAATAGGCGTAGTCAGTTGTGTTAGGGCAAGATATTGCTGGATCCACAGTGGGTATGGACCACTTCCTAATAAAATTCTCAGGCATTGATCAGCAAAATGTTTGAGAGGATAAAATAATGTCAGGATTTTTCCTGTCACTGTAGAGAAAAGGTTGAAGTAAGGAGTGAATTGGAAAAGTTTTAACAGCCTTGGGGACTTTTACGAGAGCTCAGACTGGTAACCGCACTAGCTGAAGTCACTGGCTGTTCCATTTCAGTGCATCAATAAGAGTCAATATTATCTCTTTCAGCTTGGGAGCTAATTCAGCTGACCAACGCTCCTCATGAACAAAACCATCTATAAAGGATTTATCAGTTCCCAATTCAGAGAAAACTGTTTTAGTAGAAGGCACCAATGCAGCTACATTTGCAGGTATATCAGATAGGGAGTCTGAAGGGGAAGGCATGTAAGCAGGCTTACCTCTGGGTTCAGTCAGCAATCATATCTGCAAGTCGGCCCAAATAATCCTGCAGTGCCACTTCTCTGTGACCAAAAGTCTGGATAGTGCCACTGGCAAAACCCAGTGCCCAAGGGTCACATTCCAGGGAAATCCTGCAATCTAAGTCCAGCGGGGTCCATGCACAGCTTCAAAGGATGAGAAGAGACTAAGCCAATCGGGATAACTACATAGTGAGCGCACCTCAGCAGCATGCAAGTGAAGTCTTGTCTGAAGAAAAAGGAAAAAAAATATCTTGATCTTGCCTTGATTGAAGAAAAAAAAGAGAAAAATAAATTGGCTAGTAAAAATAAAGGGTGTGAGCTTTTCTTAGAGAACAGACATCCATCTTGCTAGGACACTGGCTAAAAACACAACCATGCTGGTAGGTAAAACCCAGTTGTAGCATAATAACTACTGAACCTGTTGTCTTGCAATTTTTTAAATTGGTGACAGGGTCTCTTTAACATGCTTTAAGAACAAAAAGGTAAAGCAGGAGAGCTGTGATATTTAAGAAAACGCTTGTAACTACAATATACCAGTAAATGTCACCGATGCTTGTTTACAGACATGTTTCCAGATACTTGCGCAAAGGAACAGTCTCAAAAGGGAGTGAGGCCAACTAAAGATATAATGAGACTAAATCATTACAACTCTCAGGAGGACCTACTGCAACATCTCAGCAATGAGATATAATGGTTCAACTGTACATATTTATAGGGGACACTCTCAATTAAGAGTGGTCATTCACAGCCCCATATTTACTGGTAATGTGCCCAGTTTAACCATCATTATTTCTAGCCTTGTACAAATGGTAAACCATTTTGGCAAGCAAAGCATCAGCACTTCTGTGGATTTGGTCACCAATCCACAGAAAGGATGTCCTTGAGCTGGAGAGAGTCCAGAGAAGGGCAACTAAACTAATTAAGGGGCTGGCGGACCTAAGCTATGAGACAAGGTTACCAAATGTAAACTTGTTCACGTTAGAAGTGAGGAGATTAAGAGAGGACATGATTTTGATGTTCAAAATGTTTAGTGGTGATGACAACATCCGCAATAAACTTTTTACAGTAAACTCCGTAACAAAGACTAGAGGCCACCACCTAAAACTGGTGGAGAAAAGATTTAACCACAAAGGGCGTAGGGGATTCTTTTCAGTTAGAGCGGTTAAAGTCTGGAACTCGCTGCCACAAGAAGTGGTATCAGCTGAGAGTTTTGAATCATTCAAAAAGCATTTTGATGCCTTCCTAAGAGCCTGTGACATACAGGGCTACAGGTACACTTAAAAAAAAGGTCACACAGGGACGTGTGCACACACATACACAATCGCAAACAGACACACAAAGGTTGAACTCGGTGGACCCGTGTCTTTATTCAACCTCAAATACTATGTAACTATGACCCTTCTCGGCTGTTGTTAATTCCTACTGACCAGTGATGGACCAATGGGGATGCTTAGGGGGCAGAATTTGCTAGTGGCATGTAAACAAATGGGATGTGGGGTAGTGAAAGGTTAAATTATTTTCTATAATGGATATTGCCACACAAAGACGGGCAATCGGCACAGCACTGATATTCAAGCAGCTATTACTCAAATCACAATGCTGTGTTAACAGCCTTGCTGGGATAGATGGAAATAAAGAGTAAGAGCTGTAATAGTTACACTTACTGGAAAAATGCTGCTCAGGAATCCTTTAGGGCCAAAACATTTTTCTGCAACGCATGCATGCGTTAGCACATTGTAGTACCATTCATTTAGTCATAGCACTCCAACATACCACAGCACACAGTAACACACTACTGTGCATTTTGATGCACTGCGTTGTCATAAATGGCCAATGTCTGTTTTCTTGTATGTTTTTGTCTGTTGCTTTAACGCAAGTTAATGGATAAAGAAATGCAGGTTAACGGATGTGCTTTTGTGCAATGCACCTGAATTCCTGAATTCCTCTATGTTGACTAGATGCATTAAAGCGGACCTTTACACTCAAATCAAAATCTACCAATGCATCCCTCTATGTATGATGATTCATAATAACAGACATGAATTCTGTGATTTTGAAATACTTCCACTTGCAGAGCATTCACTTCCTGCTTTGAAAGGGCAAAATGACCAGTTTGGCAAAGCAATGCACACTGGGATTGCCTGGTCATTTCTGGGAAATCTTATCTATAATCTCAGGAGATCTCAGGGAAAGGCATGGTCACATGTGCCAGAAATCCAGGAAGTAAATGGAGAGCTAGTAATCTGCCCTTAGTAAACATGGGCACCGTCAGAAGACTGGGGAAGAAAATAGAAATAATGTATGCAAAGAATACAATGATCAAGAAGTATGTGCTTGTACATTGTCATTACTAAACATTTCTAATGGTGTGTTTGTTGTTACTTTAAAGATATGGGTAAAATGTCCGCTTTAAGATATAGGCTCTTGGTAACATGACCTCTGCTGAAGGGGAAGGTCACCCAATCTGCACCCCCCTGATCTTCACCGTTAAGACTTCATTTAAGCAAGCACTTTTCCTTTTCTTAAGGCCACCACAGGAGGGAGCCAAGAGCAGCATTTTCAGAGCATCTTCCAGGAAAGTTTAGCTCAGCAATTTTATAACTATAGTATTCAATCCAGCAAGAATTATCATTATGCTGACGGTTAACGATTGATATACTTATTAATATGCTTAGTATTTCTACATTAGTACTGTACACTAAGTAAACATTTAAACTCCATGCACAAAAATAGCACGGCAGTGTTACAGCTGTTATACATTCTGTTGGCAAAAGAAACCCTCCTGTCCTGCTGGCGTTATTCTACAGCTGTCATATCTGTTCTTTTCAATGGGAAAAGTACAACTCCTACTGTACTTCAGTGCCTTCTCGAATGCAAGTGCTGCAAGTCTCAGACTCCAGCACTAAGGCCACAGCTCTGTCCTCCTCTCCATCAGGGCAGGGAGATGACTGTAGCACTGGGACCTATGAGACCGGAACAATCACCCCCTGTAATAAGTTCTGAATCTGAGGAGACAAGTGAAGGTTGG
This sequence comes from Nanorana parkeri, assembly GCF_000935625.1. NCBI lineage: Eukaryota > Metazoa > Chordata > Amphibia > Anura > Dicroglossidae > Nanorana > Nanorana parkeri. Next base: position 192,377 of record NW_017306829.1, on the reverse strand, counting down.
ACACACAGAAGCAGGCCAGAGGAGAATACAATTCTGTTTTGTTCCATCCTCCTACTTGTATTTTGAGAAGATATACTGTGTTGACCTTGAACCAAGTTCTCTGCTCCTCTTTCTCTTTTTTTTTTGCTGGATGTTTCTCTTTTTGATACACATTGCAACATGGGGAACCCTTTGGCCAGGTGGTTCCTTGTTACCCACCCTTGTCGATTGTTTCCTGCCTTTTTCAGGCTATACGAGCCTGCACCCCCCTTTTTTTCCCCTTGCCCCTTCTTCTTCCCTTTCGTCCCTATCTCCTTGTCCGTGTTCTCATCTCTGCTCTTCTTCTTTCTCTCGAGATGGGTCCATCTATTTGTTCTGTTTTGGTGGCATCTCTTAACTATGGCTGTTAGATGGCTTTCATCCAATGTACAGGGCATGGATATTCAGCATAAATGAGTTAAAACATTGTTATCTTAAAGTAGTATTAAACTCTCAAACATTTTTTCCCAATAATGAATCCAGATCAAACATATACATTCCCAGCAAAGCATTGCTTCACATTTTTGTCCAAACACAGTCATCATGTTTCTGAACAGCTGATTCCAAATCTCTCAGCTCAGCTTCCCTTAACTTCCTGTTCAGTACAAGATTATAAAGGACAGTGCAGACTCCAGCAACTGTTCATCTACTGGCTTGGTGAAGGCAGAAAAGGGGGCCAGGGGAGTAGTTTGATTTGCTGCGTCTGTGGAGACACACAGCTTACTAGCACACACAAGGGTGACTGCTTGAGAAAGGAGTCCCTCTATAGGTGCCCATACACTGCTCGATTCTCGTACGAGAATCGCGGGAAATCCCACGATCGTACGAGAATCGAATAGTGTGAACGAAGACGTGCGACCGTTTCTACTGTACGGTCGCACGTCTTTTGTCTAAGGAGCATGTTAGAAAACCAGCCGAGAATCGTATGATTTTCGGCTGGTTTGAACAGTGCTCGCGAGACAAATGCCGAACGGGCCGGTGTGCGCGCACACTGCCCGTTCAGCATTGCGGTCATCGGAAGCCCGCCCCTCAGGGGGGGTGGGCTTGCGATGATCGAGAGTGCGATCTGCCTGTCCAAGATGGGCGGATCGTATGTTTTTTAAATCACTTTACAACCATCGCAAGCTTGATGAAGGTCGGGCTGCCACTTTGGAATATTTTCATATTAACTTGGTGTCTGTTTCTACCCTCTGGGCAGCCTCCAACCTCAAACTTATCATGAGACATTTGATCCACATCACGGCTCAGCGCAAGAAGGAACGCACTCAACGACGCTGTCAATTGGAACACGATCTTGCTTGTGTGACCGAAGAGTTAAAGACCTCTCCAACCTCCTCTAACTTAGCCCTCTTGATTAAAGTGTGTAATGACCTTAACCTATGCCTAAACGAAGATGCGGAACAAACCCTTTGCTGGTTGAATAAAAAAAAAAATGAAAAAAACTTCGACGCTAAAGCTAACAAACTGGACACCATGTTAGCTAGAAAAAAACTTCGATCTTTTAAACCTGCTCCTCCCCGATCACTTTAAAAACTAGACCTAAATCAAACTACTAATGACCCAACCAAAATCTTGGATTCATTTCATCACCATCCCACCAAACTTTACTCTGATACTTTACCATTGCACCCTTCCCACATCGACTCATGTTTGGAATCAGTGCCCTTATCTTTCCTCCAGGACTCCTGTAAGGCTGCGACGGAAGAGGACGTTATTGACGATAAAGTCTGTTGAGTAGTTTGTAGCTTGAAATCGACAAGAGAGTGGTCACGGATGACAAAAATTCTGACATTCTGGTTCATCTCACTGAACTCTTTAATCACTTGAAAGTTAATGGTAAACTAGATCCGAAAAATGCTTATTGCAAACATGGTCATGATCCCTACACCTGACAAGGAGCTCCATACTTGGTTCAGCTTTAGACCCATTTTACTTATAAATGTTGATATTAAACTCTCAACTAAAATATTATCCTTTCGTCTTAACAAAAAATTCTGGGACTGTTGATTGACAAGGACAAAGCTGGCTTCATAAGCAAACGATAGCCCACAAGTAGCATCCGTAAGGTTCTTCATCGGTCCACTTGGCTCGGAATCGTGGTGGACAGGATTTGATTTTACTTTTATTTGATATGTACAAAGCCTTCAATTCCATCTCCTGGTCTTACCTACTGGTGACACTTCATAAATGGGGTTTTGGCACAGGCATTCTAACCCGGATACGGGCAATCCACTCCATTCCTATGGCCTCTTTTAGTTATCAGAGTTATAGCTCCCCATAATTTCCTATTAGAAGAGGCACTCGAAAATGTTGCCCATTGTCACCAATACCATTCGCTTTCGTCCTTAAACCGTTAGCCATCTCCCTTAGTGCATACTCAGATAATCGCAGGAATGGACCTGGCGGGCTATTTGCACAAGCTTTCTATGTTTGCAGATAACATTCTGATGTCCATTAGGTCTCCTCACATTTCTTTATGGCACTACGCTGAGGTTTCTGGCCTAAGGGTCAGCCACACCAACTTGTCTGCTAGGAGTGTGTCACTTCGTCCTGCCACACTCATGTCTAAAACACAACTTTACATTTGCCTGGGTATTCTCTTACATGGGCATTACCTTGACTCTGGCTTACTCTTCTCTCTATCAAGCTAATTATCTTGGACTCTTACACAAGCTTAGACTCCTTCTGGAATCTTAGAAACGTTATCATTTTATGGTTCGGCAGAATTCATGCCATTACAATGACCGACCTATATGAGTACCTGTCCAGCCAACATACTTCGCATTGTCCAACGAGATGTTCTTTATTGATCTGGGGTGGCTCTTGACCTCGTATCAACAAACAATTTTTATATAGGTCTCAGTTACAGGGAGGTTCAGGGGTCCCACACCTCTTGAACTATCACAAGGCAGCACACATCGCCCCCTGGCTCTCCTATCATCTCAAAGTGAAATACCTTTGAGGGTTACCCAGGACATGGTAATGAACATTTTAGATTCATGGAATAGAGAGTCTCTACCTCTGGATCTCCCAATGTGTCTTGCTCCAAAGACCAGAATGTCTTTAAAATGGTGGTTGGTCAATCCTGCACCAAGGTTAGAAAAGTCCTTTTGGCCCGTTCAGTGATTCTAAGCTCAGACACCAGTCATTTAAGTTGGTGGGCTGTTCTAAGGGATCTCTTGGTTCAAAGGAAATGGAGCACACAGGAGTCAGCTTTGCCAATTAACATCATAGAAATGAGGGCGATTAATCTTGCTCTCCATCATTGGTCCTGTTGTCTTCAGGGGATGCCAATGAGAGTGCAGTCTGACAACACTACGGCTGTAGCATACATAAATCATCAAGGGGGGCTCAAGACGTTATGCAGCCCAAAGAGAACCAGAAAATTCTAAAATGGTTAGTGTCTCATGTTCCAGCTCTGTCAGCAGTTTTCATTTCTGGGGTGGAGAATTAGCAGGGAGACTTCCTCAGTTGATATGGGGGAGTGGTCCTTAAATCAGAAGGTGTTTCAGCAGATCTGTCGGTGGTAGGATACACCAGATTGTTTAGTATCCATGTTTAACAGGAAACTAGACAGGTTTGTATCCAGGTTCAGGGATCCAAAAGCCCTTGTAGTGAATGTTCTAGCAACTCCATGGGATCAATTTAGCCTAATCTACAACTTTTCTACTTTTGAAAATTCTGCCCAGTCTCCTGTGCAGGATAGGCTAGAAGGGATTCCAGGGGCTCCAGGTTGGCCTAGGAGTGTGGTTCATGGGTATCCTCCATCTGTCTGTAGAGCCTCCATGGAGACTTCCCATTCGGCCAGATCTTCTGTCTCAGGGCCCAGTATTCCACCCTGCTTCTCGTTGGCTTTGGCGGCATGGCTGTTGAGGTATTAAGAGAAAGGGGCTTATTGGAAGATGTTATTCCTACCTGGTTACACGTATGAAAGCCCTCATCTCGTAGGCTATATTACCAAGCATGGAAAGCATAGAGGATGTCTAAGAAGAGGAACCCTAGATTTTTCTCAGTGAACCAGGTCTTCGTTTCTCTTCAATCAGGATTGGATCAGAAATGCGCTTCGTGTGCGATAAAGGGCCAGATTTTGGCTTTAACCGTTCTTTTTCAAGAACCTTTGACGTCTTTATTTGCTTGTGAAGGACTTCTTACAGGGAGTTGCTCACTTTACTCCTCCTAGACACCCTCCAGTGTCTCCATGGGACCTTAATTTAGTGCCTTCTTGTTCACAGCAGCCTCCGTTTGAACCTCTTGAAAGCAAAGCCTTAAAGGATCTTACTTGTAAAGTTGTGTCCCTGGTAGCTATTACCTCAGCCAGGAGGGTCTCTGTGCTAGCGGCCCTGTCCTGTATGGAACCCTTTTTTGGTCATACATCAAGAAAAGGTGGTTATCAAGCCCAGGCATGTCTTTCTACCTAAAGCGATTTCATCTTTTCACCTTAAATCAGGATATTGATATCCTTTTTTGAGGAACCACAGAACTCTAGGGAAGAATGATTACACTCTTTGGATGTTGTAATGCAGTTACGAGTCTATCTCAGTGACCCCTCTTGTTTTCGTCAGTCAGATTAGCGGTTTATTCAACCAGCAGGATCCCGCAAAGGGTTCTGAGCCTCCCACTTCACTGTGGCTCGTTTGATTAGACAAAATATGTGTCTGGGAACCAGATGTGAACCGGCCTGTGAGGAGGATCAGGATGTCCAGAATGTATGTTGAATGGCAGCTGATATATTGCCTGAGGCTGCCGCCATTCAACATACATTCTGGACATCCTGATCCTCCTCACAGGCCGGTTCACATCTGGTTCCCAGACCCCACATAAATAAGTACATATATATTTATTGTTCCTGTCACCTTCCCTGATATGTTGAGTCCAGGCAGTCAGCTGACCTAGTTTTGCGCCCTCTTGTTGTTCTAACAAGGCTGGTTAGATCCCACAGAGCCCTGCTACCCTGGTGAGGCCCCCTCAAAGCTCTGGCGAGACCCCCCTCTGTATGTGCGTTATAATTAATCGAAATTAGTCGATTAAAAAAAAATGTGATTAATCGAACAGGAAAATTTTAATCATTAGCAGCCCTAAAAAAATTCTACAAGCTTATTCTAGTAAGGCTATTTCCCCATCCTTTCCAGTTAGGGCTCATTGCACGAGGGCTGTCAGTACTTCCTGGGCTCTTTCTCACCGTGCATCTGCTCAGCTATTGTGCAAGGCAGCTTCTTGGTTGTCACACTTCCACACAAGTTTTATAGGGTATATGTACAGGTGTCAGCTGATGCTGATTTTGGCTGTATGGTCTTGCAGGTAAATAGTTTATACATTTGCTGTGCATGCTGGTGGTTGTCATCCATTCCCTCCCCTCATTTATTGCTTTTGGACGTCACATCCATCATGATCGTCTGCATCCTGGGCTATGAAAAAGAACATAGGATTTTTGACATGCCTGTAAAAATCCTTTTCTTTGAGTACAGGACCCATCCCTCTATTTCCTTTATTGGTCCATTGCTTGCAAATAGAGGTTATGTGGTAGAGGGAGGAGTTATATAGGCTCCAAACTGCTATGGCCAGTGTTCAATCACCTGAAGATACAGCTATATAACCCATCCTTCTTTATTGTCTGTGTCCTGTACTCCAAGAGAAGGATTTTACAGGTAAGCCAAAAATACTGAGTTTGGGCATCACAACCACTAAAAGATGTCACAGCTATCAATATGTAAAGAGGTTAATAAACCCTAGATGGGTAGACAAATAATCAAGTAAAGCCTCAATTGTAATTACATTTTACCAAAATGTTTTTTTTTTTATTAGTCTTGGTTTGTTTTCTGAAGCTCCATTGGTGAGATTTCTGCCTAACATCCTGTCCCAGCGATAACATTGTCAAAAAAAAGTGGAGGGAAAGAGCAATTTTGGGGGAAAAAATAAATCTTACTGTATTACAATGTAAACTATACCATCATTACATTTTCAGTTCTTATCCAACTGTGGTCATTCTACAGGCAAGAAGTCAGCCTGCTGAAAGGAACTTGTTTCTCTGCATATTAAAACAAATGTACGACAGGAAAGAGCTGTAATCTCTACTCTGCTTCAAATGTGTGCAAGCCATTTATGCAGAAAGTACAGCAATGCCCGAAGGATTGATTTGCAAGTCCTTGATAATACCTATTCCATAGTAGTAGGTTTCAACTGATCCTCTTACAATCACTGACCAGAACATGTATTTATATAAAGAGTTTTGACTTTCCTAAACTGCATACTTGTTCTGGGTCTAGGATTTAAAATAAATAAAGCCAGTGGGTAAACATGACAGCAAAATGTTCCTTTTATCTGAAATGCAGCAGTGCACTTCCTGGTATGCGAGTGTGCCTACAGCCTCATAGCTATACATCTGCAGTGTGAGACCTGGGGCAATACTGCATCTGACTGCTAGTCTCAGATATGATGTTACTACAGTGATGCTCACTGTTCTCCATGCTGGAGGCATGCACGAGAGACCAAAGCTCTGCCTCTTCCAAGAATTACAACTCTATACACAATGCAGAACAAAACACTATTAGTCAGTAATGGGAAAAGTTTAGCTGCAGGGAGACCATAGGCAATGCTGGTCCTTATTTTGGGGTACAACCTCCAATGTTCAGTGCCTGTAAGTGGTAAATCCTGGAGGAGGGTTGTGGAAGTAGATGATGCATTTTTTTTAGTGCTTAAACTATAAGTGAAACTATGAAGCATCAGGTCCAACATCTGTTATAACCCTATTTGTCTCTATACTGTACCCTGCCTTAATGCATCAAACAATTGGCTATAAAAATGTTGGCTGTGCAAAGGTCAGCTGTGCTTTGGCATCTTAGATGACTGACAACTTTCAAAGCCTACCCTATTTACAGCAGCCACATTCAAATCATTTTAAACTGATTGAAAGGACCAAGACAGGAAATCGTCAGAGTGTTGCATAATTTAAAAAACAATAATTATTTTAAAATTGGAATAAAGGAGTGAGGAGCCTGACATTTCTACCTTCCTCTTTCCAATCCTACATTTTCTTCAGCCCTGAAGATGCCAATTCGAAAAAATCAACCTAAAGTATGGAAAGGACGACAGAAGTTTACATGCTAAATTACACTTTCCGCCTACTGTACAGTAAGCCATATTTGCATTTGGTCTTTACCTATATCCCACATAGGAAAGGATTTGGGAAGGGTGGTGGGAGTAGTCTAGTGTCCTCATGCAGGACCTGCTTTTTCATAGCTCCATATTGTGTCACACTTGCCATACATTTCCATAGGTAAATGGTCTGTAGGAGTCATCAAATGGCAATGAACAGAATGAGAAGCTTGAGAGTCAAATGTTGAGCATTGGAAATCCAAATGGACTGCTAACAGAATGTCAGATAATCCCCAACATATTGTTTTTTCCCCAATGATGTCAATCTATATGAAAAGGCATCACTATAAATGGTACTTTAATTTTCTTATGAAGGAAAAACAAATCTCACAGCTAAACAAAACAGCACATACAACCTGTATAGAAGCGGACATTTAGAGTAACACTTACCAAACACAAGTAGGTAAATTTACTTTTTATTTCAGAAAATGTTATATTAAGGCTTTCATTTTTGTAAAGTATTTGTTTTGCTACAGTTTCCATCATTTGTGTGAATTCTAATAAAATATGAGAAATAATTTGGTACTGCTTCCACCTGGAACCCTGGTATAAGCATGCACTATAAGGAGACCACAGAAAATTTTCCATCAAAATATAGTCCATTTCTTCTTGAGGTTTGCTTAAGTCAGTCAAGCGTCAATACCGGGTTCCATGAGCACCAAACAGAAGGGGAAAAGTGAAGGCGATACTTCTGTCACTCACAGACATTCCATGTGGCATTTCCCTGGTGCAAGTTAAAGCTGAACTCCAGGCACATATAAAAGGCACAAAATGAGATCTTTAAATGTATCTTTTTAATACAAGAAGTGTAAGTACCTGAATTAGGCATTCCCTTGAAACACTTTGCACAGCAAAGGAGGGAAAAACAGCACAAGCAGCCAATCACGTATGCTGCAGTTTAAGGAACCATGCTGACAGGTGAAGGGAGTTGAGCATCGGTATTCTGCATCTACTTTCACTGTCCAATCACATGGGGGAGGTGGGGACCTGTAAGTGAAACTGCAGCAGGGATTGATCAGGTCCCCCCTCTGCTAGACAAGGTTGTGTGGCGTGGCAGAGCTGTGTAAATTTCAGAACTCGGACAGAAATACAAATCTCTTGGCAGGTGAAACATTTGCCATACATGTATTTAATCGGTGTATTAAGCCAAATGCTTGGAATTCAGCTTTAAAATATGCAAATCTGACCAATAAAACTGTCCACTAAGGCTACACAATGTCAGCTCGCTCTCTGCCTTTTTTTAGTTCAGTAAGTCATGTTAAAAAAAAAAAAGGGGCAGGTTGGAAAGCAAAAGCGGATATGTTGCTCACTGCCACCAATCTGATATCTGGGCTAAAGGAGTTGACAATCTTCACATAATAAATTGCATGAATATTCACTACAATTCTCCAATTGTGCCGGTACAAAAAGTAATCAGGCATTTTCTTTTCACATGATTGGATAATTAAAGTGAATATTCACACAATTTGTTAAAGTTGGCAACTCCTTTAGTAAATCAGCCTAACTGGCTCTTATTTTCTAACTTATACTTAAATTGTTCTTCCAGTGCATCTGTTGAGAGAGACAGCCCTGCAGCGTCAGCTGCTCTTCCTGAAAAAGCTAGTTGACTGCTGTCTTATGTCTATGTTCTCATGTCTAGAGCCATTCTGGGCCATTAACTCAGATACTGAAACCAACACATTTGCATGGCATTCAAGCAACTAGCATTTGTTTAGGAGGAGAAGGTCAGCTAATGAAGGCCCACATATTTCTCTACAAGTTTGTTTTAAAATGGCAACTATGGGCAAAACCTCCACAAGTCACCCATTATCTAAAGGAATGGCTTGAAATGAAACCAAAAACATTGAATGTACTTTCACCCACGTCCAGCATTCTCACAACCTTTTAATGTTTAGAGCGCTGACACCTTCCATAACAGAGCTGGATCACAAAAATCTCGAAATGGCAGCAGTGTTTTTATTATTGGAGGTATTCGCTGGCCCACAAGACTTTTAGAATGCCACAGGTATAGAATAGCAACATCTTGCAAATCTCTTGGAAAGTAAATGCAGCAATAACTATTCAGAGCAAAACAATGTTAAAAAAGAAAATTGAATCAAAGTAAAATAGAATGAAAAAATAAAAACAGATTCAGGGAGCAAGATGTCAGAAACTGCACAAGTTAGATGGGGGAGCCATAATAAGATACAGTTAAACAACTGATGAGACTTTAAATTAGTTCAGCTGATTCATGCAGGCCATGTTACACGAGATCTAAGTCCAGACATCAATTAAGTCCCATAGCATGCAAAGGGGTGCTTATAGGAACGTGTATCTTACAATGGTACAACACAGTAAGTTGAAGACAGCGGGGTTTGAATTTGCCTTGAGTTTATTAGTAACAAAGTGAAGACAAAGGACTAGTCTGGCACAATTTGACAAGTGGGTGCTGTGCGCTTAAAAAGTAAAACGTTTTATATCTGCAAACTGATACTAGTAATCTCAGGGGCCTTTAATTCAAGAGCTTGAACCATACTGTCTTATTCTGCAAACTGCCTGGCCTATTGGGTGGACCGGCTTTAACCTTTTGGCATTCCTTGTTCTCTACTCTAGGACGGCTGTCTTTTACATCTGAACAGACACAGAAAGAGCCAGCCTCAAGTTTACAATACAAAACAGCATGATCACTGATACACAGCACTGAAAACAAGTCTTAAAATCAGTAACAGGACCTTTACCTGTCCAGCAGTCAAGTAAAAATGTTTGGTAACTCCTGTGGCAAGCAAATGAAAGAAAAATGTATAAAGGCAAGTAAAAATCTGAGGGCTTGAGGAGAATAGGGACAGCTAGGAAAGATGGCTGGTGTTACAAAAAGCATCATACAAAAAGACACATGCTACATAAAAAAATACTAACCCCCTTACCATCTTTCAGACAGTACAGTTTGATGGGGTGACCAATAACATACACCAATATGTTTCAAGAATATCATAATTATTTCTTCCAGCAGCCAGGGAGAACAGCTTAAATGTTTCTTTGCTATAGTATAAAAAAAAGAAGAGACCAGTGAACGTATAAGACAAAGTCATGTACTACTCTGCCTGGGATGTACTTCAAAGTTCACTTCATTTCAACGTAACAAGCTGCTCGTCCTTGTGCAGAAAAAATCTGATTCATTGATTAATAAGCCAATGACAACAATGGTTACGGTTTCTTCTCAACACTGCTCTAGGACATTTCACAGAACAAACGTGAGTCAAGTCTGCACAAGCAAGGTCAGCAGAACTGTCCCCTAATGGAAGAAAATGAGGGTAGCATAGTTTGCCGGTGATGTGGCAACACACAGCAAGATTTAGTTGTCTCCAATACGTTCAAGCCTTGGGAGCCTATTGAAGAGCTCGGAGAGACAGGATCTGTGTCTTCAGTGACGAGAGAACAAGATGGATCTACAGTGGAACCTCATTTTAAGATAATGTGGTAACTGTCACTTGTTTCGGCTGAAAGAAAACAAAAGATTGTATATGTTAAAACCTCAAAATGTACCACACTAAAGAACTCTGGGCAAAAAACTTGTAATAACCCTTGTAGTGGGACTACCCCTGCACTGCAAGGGTTAACTGCTAGTTTTTGACTAGGTGCTAAAACAAAAAAGTTACCCACCCGAAACGCTGAGCCAACTTCTTGCTACTCCCAACGCTGAAGCCTCTCTCCTATGCTGCAGCACTGCAATGTTCCGCGATGTCCTCACGTCAAAAAAACCCCCCCATATAGAACATTACAATTTATTGAACCGTACACCACTGTGCAGCGGAGAGGGAGAGAGGCTTCAGGGACCAGTCGAAAGCCGTCAGAGCATTTTTTTTAGGCCCTAGACAAAAACAAGCAGTTAACCCTTGCAGTGTGGAGGTAGCCCGGTGGTGTATGAAGACGTGTGCAGCTGCCTGTTCAGCTCAATGACAGGACCCCCCGAACTTGCACATGTGTACAGGTACAGATGCACGCCCGTTGATGCCTGTAGCCGCATGCAGCAGTGTCCTTTCATTAAGTTGGACAGCTGCATGCGGACACACACACTCTTGGGTGCAGGTTTCTGCCACAGTGCAAGTCAGTGTGAATGAGGCCTAAGGTGCGACAGTACTGATTAATCATTAATTGCAGATTGTCTTCCACATTTAGGTGTCTAGACATATTTTTACATGCATGTAGCCAAGCCCTAAAGCTGGAGAATAATGTTACACTACCTACTGAAAACCAAACATTGCCTGCCAAAAGGATAAATGGATTAACATTTTACAACAAACAAAACCCCCCATAGGTATAGAATTCAACAGGCATCATTTCATACATGCCAGAAAGACTGACCTATTAAAAAAGGACATTGCTCAGAGACTGCACTCTCTGCACGTTAAGCTAATGTCACTATAATTATTCCTAAGTTAATATAATAAATTCGCCTTTTTGAGGTTATTACATCTGTTTTCTGGGAAAACGTAGATCCACTGCAGGCCTCTGTTGTCAATGTATTGAGAAAATGTACAGTAAAAGTAATTTTTCCTACCTTTCATTGTATCCAACACAAAGCACGACTCGTCCTGAAAGTTCTGAATCATCTATTGAAAGGAAAAAAAAACTTCAGTTGTCATTTAACCAATTAAGCTAATGAAAAGAACCAAGTTATCAGTTAATGGAGTAAGGTTTTTCAGGGGGTTTTTTCTGTTAAATTTTCCTTTTTAAACCTGGAGAAATCAGTAAAAACAAAGAATGAATAAAAGGGACGCATTCGAGCAGACTGCCAATTACAAAAGGGTCACACAAACTATTCAAATACGCTTCTGTCAGACCTGTAAAAGGTACCGTTGAGCACTGGGTGACCTAGGCAATGCATTAGCAGTTTTATAGAAAATGATGTAACAGAGTATTTGTACACTGTCATATAAAACTTAACCAAAGACACAAACCACACACAAACATATCTTTAACAAAAATATACAATAAAATGACCTTCAAATAAAGATAGTGTACACATCCATAGCCTGACAACTACTTGCACAGGTCATGGTCAAAAAGCATATTATAGTCTGAGAGAATATACAAATCTGTGCTTGTTTTTTGTCTCCTAGTAAATGAGCAGAGATAAGAATGCAGTATAAATATGTTTTCCTCCATATTCAGGAGTACAAGATGTTCTTTAATCTGCATTGAAACTTTAGCATTCAGAGTAACCTGCTCAAAATTTCCAAATATTTTCCGGTTCTGCAATGTACAGAAATCTCTTTCAAGTTTTCGCTTTGTTGTCAGTACAACAGTGAGCTTTCAGCCGCATACAACTAGAAAGCCATAAAAAGGCTTATTTATGTATCTGCTGGCTGATCAACGTGGTAGGGCTGCAACAACTAATCGACAATCAATTATTGAAAAAGTTGTCAACTTTTTCAACCATCGAATAATCGGCTTCCGAATGGTTGGCCCTGTTCACGGCTCCGCACACGCTGCGCGCCACACCTCCTCCCCACCTCACGTTTTCCGCTGCCAGACCCGCATCCACGCTCCGCACCTCCTCACGCTCACCGCCCGCCCAAATCCACGATCGGCACAGGGACGCGGGGAGAAGTAAGGAGGAGCAGGTGTGGGCGGATGACAGCCGCAGATAGACAGGCCCGATCTCAGAAACAAGTTGCTGGAAGACTGCTCAGGTAAGCCTGCACTTTCCCCACACATGGTGCTCTATAATGTATTGCTGGGATTAATACAAATCCCAGCAATACATTGTACACTGTATGTAGAATGTATTGCTGGGACTTGTACTCCTATATAGCTGGTGGTATTCTGCATTGCGCTGTATAGAGGACTACAAATCAAGGAATACATTATACAGCGCAATGCGGAATACCACCAGCTGTAGAGGAGTACAACAAATCCCAGCAATAGTACATTATACAGTGGTGCAAAGCCGAATACCACCAACTATAGAGGACTACAAAACCCAGCAATAGTACATTATACAGCGCAATGCAGAATACCGCCAGCTATAATGTACTATTGCTGGGATTTGTTGTATTCCTCTATAGCTGGTAGTATTCGCCATTGCGCTGTATAATGTACTATTGCTGGGTTTTGGAGTCCTCTATAGCTAGTGGTATTCAGCATTGCACCACTGTATAATGTACTATTGCTGGGTTTTGGAGTCCTCTATAGCCGATGCCATTCTGCATTCATTGCTGTATAGTTTTACACTTTTAATTTCACTATATTGCACACCACACTTTTTTTTTTTCTTCCACCGCTCCAAACTTGCTCATGTGATGGACTGCAATCTCAGTACAAACTAGTAGTCCATCACTGGAGCCATTTTTTTAAATTTATTTTTTATCCGATTAATCGAACTTGAAATCGGCCAACTAATCGATTTTGAAAATAATCGTTAGCCGCAGCTCTACAACGTGGGCTTAGTCAATAAGAGGACAAGAAGCAAATCAAAACACTTTTAGTGCAGCACCCAAAGTAACCAATCCAAATTCTTCTTGTACTAGCCCAAATCCACCAAGGCACATTCATAGTGGACACCACTGTATCTAATTTCTTAAACTGTTTACTGAACAATACTACTAGTGTTGTACTCCTGTCACCACAATGTAGAACTACTGTCTCCCATAATTCACAATTATAAATTAAAGCTCAAGTTTGAAAAAGTCTGAAACTAACCGACAGTTTCCAGAAATGTACTTTGTTGTTTTATTTACTGTGCAGTTCAACAAGTGATGCATTTTACATTTAGGGCTGCAACTAATGATTATTTTCATAAATCGATTAGTTGGCCGATTCCTTCGATTAATCGGATAAAAAAATTAAATAAAAACCAGCCTTAATTTAAAATCACACAGATGCAGTGTTACAAAGTTTACTTCAGAATAAAACTGCATGCATAATTTTATGCAAATTGGACTGCACTGGAACTCTTGCGGTACCGTGCATTCCAGTGCGGGCGATCACACTGTGGGTGAGAACCGCGTTTGGTGTGCCCTTGAAATGAATGGCACTGCAACACACCCCCCTCTGCATAATTTGTCAGGCTGAAACCAAAAACTACTTTTTTCCCACCTTATAAATTAAAAAAATAATAATTGTATTGTAAGAACATGGCGCTTGAATAGCTTCAGCCAGGGAATGACAGCTGCCAGTGGCAAGATTCCACAGAGGGAAGCGGAAAGTAAATACAGCAGGTAGTGGGTGGGTGCAATAGCCAGCCTGCTATTGGCCATTTCAAATTGCAATAGCCAATAGCAGGCTGGCTATTGCACCCGCCCACTGCTTGCTGTGCCCTCTTCCCAGTGTGGAGGAGAGAGCTAGGGGATCCAACCAACTTATCGATAATGAGAATTGTTGACAGCTATCATAAATCGATTAGTTGGTTGCCCTATTTACAGTAGGGCTGCAGCTATTATTTTCATAATCGATTAGTTAGACGATTAAGTTCGATTAATCGGATTTAAAAAAAAAAAAAGGCTCCAGTGATGGACTACTAGTTCCTATTGAGATTGTAGTCCATCACGGGAGCAAGCTTGGCGCGGTGGAAGTAAAAAAAGAGTGTAGTGTGCAATATAGTACATTATACAGCGGCGCAGTACAGAATACCAGCAGCTATAGAGGAATGCAGCAATAGTACATTATACTATAATGTACTATTGCTGGGATTTGTAGTCCTCTGTAGCTGGCGTTATTCTGCATTGCGCTGTATATAATGCATTATTGCTGAGATTTGTAGTCCTCTATAGCTGGTGTTATTCTACATTGCGCTGCAGAATGATTATACGGCGAAATGCAGAATACCAGCAGCTATATAGGAATACAGCAAACGCCAGCAATAGTACATTATACTATAATGTACTATTGCTGGGATTTGTAGTCCTCCATAGCTGGTGGTATTCTCCATTGCGCTGTATAATGATTATACTGCACAATGCAGATTACCACTGACCAGTTATAGAGGAACTACAAATCCCAGCAATAATACATTATACAGCGCAATGGAGAATACCACCAGCTATAGAGGAACAACAAATCCCAGCAATAATACATTATACAGGCTGCTTCATATATTATTGCTGGTATTTGTTGTTCCTCCATAGCTGCCTGTGCTCTGCAGTGTACCGCTTTTTTTTTTTGTAAACAGGAAACATTAAAACAGGTCCCCCTTACCTGTTTTTGAACCGTTGTAAGTCGCGGCGGCGTGCTCTGTGGGCGTGTGTCCGGCTTGTGCGGTGGGCGGGTACGCGGCGTGCATATCGTAACTGGTGTATGGAGCGGGAAATTTAAATTTTAGCCGACGAATCGACGATGGAAAACGCTGACAGCGTTTTCCATCGTCAATTTTAATCGACTTAATCTAATAATTGTTGCAGCTCTAATTTACAGTACAAGAATTTTTCTCAAAATAAAGAATGGGTAAACATGATCATACAACTGAAACATTAAACCGTATTACCTCATCACTGATGAGAACATGGATGCCTGTGGGACCCTGTTTGTAAATCTGGTTAATCTGATGAGGAGAAATGTTAAACAGCTGGGCTATCTTCTCAGTCAATTCCAGGGATGTGAGCTCCTCCAGGTAGATGGCGTGATATACTGTAGGCAAAAGGAATGACCTTACTACTGCTAGTAAAGAGCAAAGTAAAATAATTTCCACAAAAAGGGGAACAGAACATGTGCACATAACACATACCATTTTGCATTAAAGCCCAAAGTCACAAAACCTTTAATTTCTTTAAAGTCTCTTAGCCCTGCATGTTATAATTTGTGACTGATTTTTGCTAGGAAAAGCTTTGAAACTTTTCTCTGAATGAAAATGCTTTCCTGGGGGCTTCTAACAGGCATAGCTCAGTAACATTCACTCCCTCAACACAGGTGTCCTCACACAGGTTTTAGAGAGGGGAGAGGCATGCCTGACCATGTGTTACAGAATGCACTAGATCTAACTGTTCTTTATTATATCCAGTTGCAGTTAGACTGTCAAAATATAGTTGGCGAGTACAAAGTTTATCTTGCTGCATGCCTATTTCTGTGACCTTGGGCTTTATCGCTAAGACTACCCCAAAGAACGAGGTGCTCCATTACAAAATAGTGGCATTCACCAGGAACTCTGCCTTCTGGTCCATTCCCATACTAACACAATGCTAATTGTGACAGTTAACAGTTGAATATAAATCCCGTACGAAATAAAAGAAAATGTGCTTTGCCTGCTCACTCGTGTTTTCTTTAAAAACGGTACATATATTACCAATTCTCCAAGGGTATGCAAACGTTTGAGCGAAACTGTACGTAAATATACTTCAAATAAGGAAAAATTCAGCACAAGACTTTGCCCTGTGTGTTTAAATGCAGCTAGATGGTGTGAAGGGGCCCTCTTTGCATATTAACCACTTCCAGACCAGGTGTTTACAACCCCTTCCTGGCCAGGCCATTTTTCAGTATTCAGCGCTGCGGTACTTTGACTGAAGTTTATTCCGTCATGCAGCGCTGTACTGAAATTAATTTTATACCATTTTTTGGGGACAGATTGAGCTTTATTTTGGTGGTATTTAATCACCACTGGGGTTTTTATTTTTTACTATAATTAGGAAAAATTACAGAAAAAAAAAGTTTTTTTTACATTGTGTTAGGAAACATTCATTATTACCCAGTTTTTTGGTAAAATATAAAAGACGGGGTCACGTTGGGTAAATAGACACCAAACATGTCAAGCTTTAAAATTGCGCGCACCGGCGAAATCGCAGAAAACTACCATACCCAAAATTGGCCATAGGCGACACTTTAAAAGCTTTTACCGCTCATCAGTTTAGTGTTATCAGTGATTGATGGCCCTAGACTTATTGCTCTCACTCAGACGTTCGCGGCGATATGTAACATGTGCGGCGTAATGGGCGCAATCGTCGTTTTTGCACGTATGCGCCCCCGACGCATGCGTGTATGTATGGGTGGGGACTAAAAATGTTTTTTAAATTCTTTTTTATGTGTAACTTTACATTTTTTTGGGGGGGGGGGGA
>NW_017306829.1:129229-172727 GCF_000935625.1 Nanorana parkeri | reverse complement strand
GCGAAATCGCAGAAAACTACCATACCCAAAATTGGCCATAGGCGACACTTTAAAAGCTTTTACCGCTCATCAGTTTAGTGTTATCAGTGATTGATGGCCCTAGACTTATTGCTCTCACTCAGACGTTCGCGGCGATATGTAACATGTGCGGCGTAATGGGCGCAATCGTCGTTTTTGCACGTATGCGCCCCCGACGCATGCGTGTATGTATGGGTGGGGACTAAAAATGTTTTTTAAATTCTTTTTTATGTGTAACTTTACATTTTTTTGGGGGGGGGGGGAAACTTAAATTTTTTTTACTTTTTTTTTTTTTTACTAAACAAATAAAACCCCCTATGTGATAGCAGAATATGTGACAGGTCCTCTTTATGGAGACATCAGGGGTCTCCAAGACCCCTAATGTCACCTAGGACCCCCCAAAAGAAGCTGATGAAGCAGAGATCTGCTCCATCAGCTTCTTTGCAGCTTCTGAAGCTGGAGAGTGACACAAGAATGCGGAAGTGATGTATTATACAACACTTCCGCATTCTTGCAGAGGAGAGGGGACTGGAGGGAGCTCGTGTACCGAGCTCCCTCTGATCCCGTGACACAGGCGACCTGCTGATCCCGGGCTCGCACCCTCGCGCGGAGGGAACCGATCGGCACCCCATACACGCGATCCGCCGGCTCTACAAATTAAATATATTTGTGAATGGCTCATCCACCAAATGATCACGAACACCCCCTACTGGACATTGAAGCAGCATACTAAGAAGTCATCACTAAGCTCACACTTCGATCCTCTCCTAACAGCATGTTCCTAGTTAACACGTTCACTCTTTATGCTAAACCTTCCTCTCCTAGTAAGAATTCTGCCGTGCAGGGGATAAAAAGAGCATGATCTTGGTACAACTCAAACAATTTATTGTAGCTGCATTTAAAAGACACAGCATTGTTTTATTTCATATATAACTGCTGTTTTTTTTTAAATAGCTCTCTGTAGTTCAGCTTCAACCTTTGTTGCGCCGCTTAATATATAAAGGCAAACATACCATAGAAAGCTCCATTTCCTTGCTCCCCATTTTCATGTTTTTGTTGCTGATGTTCACGCAGTTGTTGGGACTCTTGACAAACATAAATCGTAAGCCTAGGCCGCACCACTCTAGATGGGAGAACAAAAATAAATGAGCAAAGCGCCTTTATGTGCAGCAAGAACATAGGCCGTACTTCAAGGCCACAGCAGATGTATCCAGAACATGACAACCAGAAGTGTAAATTTGATGTAGACCCCTTATGAACTGAATATTTGATAAATATGGCTATTGCAGATAAAAAGCTTACTGTAACATTTGTATTAAGCGGACTAGAAGTTCTGTGTTCCTATATAGGCTTTATAGCACAGAGGTCACTTGCCCAGAGTAAGACAGAAACAAATACAATGTACTACATTAAACAATGTGCATCACTTTATTGACACCACAGTCAGGAATACAGATATTTACTCACCTTCCTTTTAGTGCATTGAAGAGCCGAATGCCATCAGCAGGCCCACAGATCTGGATTACATCGTCTCTAGTTAGTTTTAATAAATCTGCACCTGAAACAAATATACATGCCCCAGTTGCTTTAGCTTCATGTTTGATATAGCTACTGATTGACTGGGATAGGAGAAAACTAACATTTTAAGGAAAATGTGTAACAAGCAAAAATATTGGGGCTGCAATTGCTGATCACCTGAAGTGTAACCTGTCTGGAAGCCATGCTGATCCAATAGCTTCAACACTGAGTCATCAATCCAAAAACAAGTATGCAGATCCGGAAATCTGAATTTGCTCTGGTGACTCAAAGTACTGGAGCCAGAGATAGCCAGGCAGCTAAACAATGTCAGCCCTGAATAAGTTTCTTAAAACATTAAGATGTAACCCTGCATTGCTTCTAAATCTCTCTCTGCACCTGACACTGCCATAAAATACAATGGGGGGAATTTACCAAAACTGGAGAAGACAGAATATGGAACAGTTGCCCATGGCAACCAATCAACTTCGTTCTTCAGTTTGTTCAGGTAAGATTTGAAAATAAAAGAGAAGCCGATTGGTTGCTGTGCACATCTGCTCCAGAATTTGTCTGCTCCAGTTTTGATAAATTCCCCTCAATGTCTCAAAAATAGGATATGGGAAATTCCTATGCATATTTAACGTACAAAAAAACATTGTAGGGAAAAAAAAGTGTTTTGGGGCATAGGTAATTATACTAACATGGACAGGAAGGATTGATTAAAAAAACTAAACCGTTAAAGGGGGCATGAGTAACTATGGTCTATGTGTCCAAGAATTTACACTATCCCTGTTTAGATATTTTACTATTTAACCTGAACACTGTCAGGGGCATTAAACATGAACATTGTGGTTTGTGAGGGTGCACACAGAAATATAACATATATATCTAGAAGGAGAGAGCATTTCATAGTGTAAGAAACCCTAAGCCATATGTTGGAAATAGGGCATGTAGCCAATGATGTATACGTCTGAGTGAAAATGCTGGGCATACAGGGAGTTTGTTGTCCACTAAACTCTTCAACTTAGAAAAGAAATAGAAAATGAACGGAAGCAAGCTAAACAAGGAGCTTTTCTGAAGGATGACGCTACATTTCTACCCAAGAAACAACGCCATGGAGATATACGAGATCCTAGGCCTAGATTTTAGTCAAATCATCTGAAGACACTGGCACTACCATTTACAAGATTTCTTAGCTGCCGTCTCTATGTGCCCATTTACTATTAATGTCTCTCCGAAACCAGTTTGGTTCTCATTCTCCTGTTTATTGCTACACACTACAGCCAACATAAAAAGGGAACTCTTACCAAGACAGATCACACAGGTCTAATTATAAAGTACAGCAACTCTTCTCTAGTTATGTATATCATTTCCCTGTGTGACTCGACTAGCCAAGATAAACAAAACTATAAATGCATGGCTGTTTTTTTGCAGCCATGTAGGGGAATCCGGCTCTACCGTATAATATATTCATTGTGTAGAGTGTGACAGTAACTTGTGTGTAAATTCTATTAGGTTTTTCAGTTCAAATTAAATGCAATACACTTAACACTTTAATTTTTGTGTTGCACTTCTTGGGGTCAGCCCCATAATTTCTGCCTATTCAATCTTTCCTCAAGCAGGTTCCATCTATTTTGACAAATCTGGCATATTAGTATCCTTGGGAAGCAACGGAGAGGCTACATATTAACCCTTTAAAGTGGACTTTTACCCCCTTTCACTCAAAATCACATCAGTATGCAGCTCTGCATGCTGGTATGAAAACATCTTACACCCAATGGCAAAATAAAACATTTTTTTTTTTACTTGCATATACTGTTTTTCCACTTTCAGGTCCTCTTAGGCATTAGTGATGTAGCTCGTGCCTAAGAGATGCATCCTGGGAAGTTAATCTCTCAAACAATTCATCCCCCACACAGCTACCTCCTCACGTATCACTTCCCCCTCCCGTTAGACTGTAAGACCTCAGGGGCAGGGCCCTCCTCACCATATTGTCTTGAATTGTATTGTGATTGTAATGTCTTCCTTATATTGTAAAGCGCTGCGCAAACTGTTGGCGCTATATAAATCCTGTATAATAATAATACTACATCGGTGCCTTCCTGGGAAATCTCATCTGTAAACTGCAAAATCTTGCGGCATCTCAGGGAAAGGGATTTTCCTCCCCTGAGATGATGTGCATGGTCACATGTCCCGGTCACATGTGCCAGAGTTCCAGGAGATGGATTAAATCTGCCCTTGGTAAAAATATGACCACTGAGAAAAAATGGGGAGGAAAAGAAAAATAAGGAATGCAAAGAATATATAGTTGCCAATTATAAAGTATCTTTGTGTAGATTGCCATTACTAAATATTTCCAAAGGTGCCTTTGTTGAACCTTCTTAAGATCAGGGTAAAGTTCCTCTTTAAGGACATGCCAAGCTCACAATGCATTGGATGCACAAAAGAAGGCAATGCAGCTGAATAACTGCCCTTAGCACGTGAGCTGCAATACCATGATACAATCCATCATTTACAGGGTGCTTTTAATGAGTCAAAACTACCCATCAAGCACCCACAAAGGCCTGCAGTAAGAAAAAGGCCCTAAAAAAATGCTTCACATAAGCATTTAACATTCAAACCGCACATGTATCAGAACTTCAAGTATTTAATATCCTATCCATCCTTTCCCTTCCAAGTTACCATCAAAGCGAATATGCAAGCAGACTGCAGCTTGTCCTGAAATGTGGAATGACTAAGGAATTTCAATAAAACATGGAATCTTTGCAATGTTCCTGCAAAATTTTAACACACCTCCTAAGCGAAACCCCCCCCGCCCTTACCCCCCAAACTTCCTTTTATGCTCAGCATATTTCACTCAAGCGGGAGAGAAGTATACATTTGTGTTTGTTGCTAAGGAGGGAGAGAAGGTAGGTTGCAGGTTGAGGGAATGTGAAATAGCATTGTATTAACACTTTTCCTTCTAGGGAGTTACCTGAGAAATTTGAGAATAGCCGCGAGAAAGCAGCAAATCTATTTCTATGTAGCCATTGTTGTGCCTCCTGAGGGGTTGATGTAGGCAAGAGGTTCTACAAGAGAAATGCATAAAGAGAGCTCCACAAAACTCCATTCTGTACATTAGGTAACAAACCAGTGTCTCATGAGAAGGGCATTTCCTCTTCTAGAAGACTGTAAGCACTCACGTAAGGAGTGCGTGTGTACGGTCACAGACAGTCTTGTGTGGCATAATTCCTAAAACAACCGTAAGCAAATCAATCTTTTACGTCCCAGCACAGTGCAAGTTCTAACAGCCTTTTTTACTTTTTTTTTTCTTTAAAGGAACTGTCAACTCCACATAAGACAATAGTATGTGATCCTAATACATTGCATAAACATACAATGTGCTATTCATATTGTTAAACACTTTTATTACTGGGGTATAGTATTACAATTTTGACACATCTACTATTAATATACAATTAATATGCACCTATATGTACCCTCAAAAACGCTCAATAAAAAAGGCAGCAAAAACATACTTGGTACAGCTTCTATAATGTCAAATACATCTAGTTCATTACTGCTACAAAAAGTCATCAAGTATTCATCCTCCAGGAAGCCTGTACGGATGCCCTATTTTTATTTATCTATACTTGTATGTAGGATTTTCTTTTTCAGCTAAATTCAATGAAGTAGGGACTACCAAAAAATAACAACATCAGATGGCCTTCTCAATCGATCCCACTGCTTTCAGTGCAAGTTCTTACTTTAAAGCGCAATAAATATTCCAAGTTGAACAATGCTATTTTTAAAATATTGAAAACTAGATGCACGAGTTATAAAAACACTGAATAGACTGAAGGCCGGAACAGTGATGGATAAAAAGCAGCTACTTGAAGCACCTCTAGGAAAAGTTGACCTTTAATTTCCCTTTCTGTACAGTGAGAATATTTAGCTTCAGCCCTGATCCAACAATATTCGCTGTGCAGCCCAGACCCACACTGCCTGCGTCCAGCTCCTCTTCATTTTGCACGTGTGCACAGCGACCGCATACATTCGTATGAGACAGCCATAGCTATGGCGGCCTCCAGAATACAGCAGTCCCATAGGAATGAATGAGGCTGCAGCATCAAAAGCATGCTAGAGATTTGCTTTGTGAAGGCAGCGTGCTGCAGGGCAGTGATGACCAGCTGGATCAGGGCTGAGTGTAAGAATGATATCAGAAGGACTACAGTCAGAGGGGTGGGGGGAATTAAAGGACAACACCCTTAAGCACAAGTATTCTTGAATGAATGCAAAAACACCAATTGACTGCTGTACCAGTAAGCATTTATTCAACTTGCAAGTAATGATTAATCTGGCCTTCGCCTGAGATTACCCAAGCCAGCTCAAAACTGACTGCCGATCTAATCTGTTGAGGGGAGGCCAATTCCCTGCCCTGCAGCTATAAGTCACAAAGGAGCAGAGAATTCCCCTGCCACTGATTGGGCCAGGAAGGGGAAGTGAAGGTCAAAGTTCTGAGTCGGCTTGGGCAAACTCATGTGAATTGGATTCACACCAAGCCTAGGCTCATCTATACTCACAAGGAGTTGGACATCAATGGGGCACTGGTTTCTAATACAAAATGGTAACCATTTTCAACAAAACATAATAGAGATCTTTATTTTACTTGAAATACTATTCTACCACACGCTACTGAGAGATTATGTATGTTCTACAGCCACCATCTACATTTAATGATCCAACTATTTAAGTATTAGCCTAAAAGGTGCCCATACACTGGCCAAATTTCAGCCGGTTTTTAATGTACCGGTCGAAATTCACACAGTGTGTGGGGCCCTCGGCTCCCTTTCAGCCGGCATACCTCAATCAGCTGATTGTAAGAGCCGGCTGAAAAATCTTCGTGCGACCAGAGCCGCCAGCCGATGAGCTGCCCGCTCTGATAGGGTATTCCGACAGATGCCACTGTCACCTGTCAGAATACAATGCAAACAGCGGCGATTCCTCGTTCAATTTTTTTTCATTCAGCCCGCGAGTTGAATGTCAAATAATTGACAGGTGTATGGCCAGCTTCAATGCACAGGAATCTCAAACATGCACTGTAATGGGGCACAACAAATGATATTGCTCACATTAGGGAAAATCTGCCACCTGCCTGGGGCTAGAAAGGATGGACCTATGCTTATACATCACTACGTTGTAGATTTTACTGCAACCTTTTCACTAGTTTTACTTTTTGTTAAAGTCATAGGGATACCATGGAACAGCATTACAACATCATTGCTGTATCCACCACCTTACAGATATTATCCTGCAACCTGATGCTCACAAAAATGCTGTGCATGTGTAATCAACTAGGATAACTTCTCAAATGAGTAATTTAAAATCAGCATTGAAGAATCCCCTCCTTTCACTGTCACTATTCTATTTTGTACTGAAAAAATTTTCAACAAAAACTTGTATGTTAAAAAAAAAAAAAAAAAAATGGGAAATCTAGAAACGTCAAAAGGGCTATGTCACTTGAGCTTGCTGCAGCTACAAATGTCTCATTCTATGGCGATTTACAGTTGGCTACAGCAAATGCCTGTGCAGGTATAAATAATGGCTGTAATGACATTGGGCTGCGAAACACATAGCAAAGAGATTCTTGTAGTGGTCACAAAATCACTTGTGTGAGATAGCCCTTACTTTTAAAGAGAATCTGTCCCAGACTATGCACACTAAAGTATTTACATAGCAGTTTTAAACAAGCCCTCAGGTCACCTTACTAGCTTGTGGAAAAATGTGTCTTCAAAGTTCACAACACAGGAACTAAAATCCTATTTTTCTCCAATTACTTTCTATTGCACCAGCATCTTGGCAGGCAGACAGACAGACCTGTAATGTAAAACACACAGCAGGTGTTTTTAGCTGTAAAAAAAACAAAATAACTAAAATCTCTACGGCCCGCTCACATCAGATGCAGTACTAATGCACAGACAAGACAATTTATGTGCAAGATAGGACATGCAGTCCTTGTTTCAGCAAAACATGTTGTGCTGAAACGCACTGCAGTAAAGGGAAATTCGTTTAGAATCACCTTTTTCATTTACAGTGCGATGCGCTGTAATGGTGGCAGCTGCCAGGGTGATCAGGCCCTTAGAGTCCCTGTGATGACCTTTGAGAATGAATTGCTTTTAGTCTGAAAGATCAGTGATAGCTTGTTTTAAAGCCCTATGACTGATTGTTAATATGTAATGTCCATAGTCCGGGCACAGGTGCACTTTAGGTTATATACCACCTGAAAAGTACAACAGCTAAATGCATGGTGTAAAACTTCAACACAATGATTAAGACCTGTCACCTTGTTTTAAAAGTTTGCCAAACCATGTCTGAACTGCTGTCCCAAAACCACAATGCTTGGCTTTAGAATTAACTCAACGTCTCGGGGTATTTCATGAAGTTGTAACATTTACATATTTTCTTAACCCCAACGTATTCCGAATTCAAACACTGCACGACAAGTAAAACTATGCTAAAATACTGTATATGGCCAATTCCTCAGCTGACAATCATTTAGTGCAGCCCTGTTCATACAGGGAACCTTGTGCACTAAGTGCAAGGGAGAAACAGAGCCGTTTATATTCCATAACTTGGGAATTGTACCTGTATGGGCGTCAATCCTGCAGTTACATCAACGATTGGTGGCGGGGGCTCTGGCTGATGATTTGGAGAACCATTACTATGAAAAACAAATTAATTAAAATGTGAAAAACCGTTAAGCAGGAAGTTTATAAAGCATGGGAATTGGCAATAGTCTCCCAAAAATGCACAATCACTGCAACATGTATACTTTTTATGACTATACAACCGGAAAGGGCAGAGAGCAGAGGAGATCACACCCCTTTCAAGATTTTCCAGGGTTTTCTACTGGCGTCTATAGACATGAGGACTGTAGTCCAATTTAGCAAGGACGATCTCAAAAGGCCAATTGTAGGTGCCATAGTGGTACAGTGCTAACCAATTCTATACGGATAAACAGGTTTAACATGAATTGAGGTGTAAAAGAAAAATAGACTGAGTGGCACCTGAATGATGAGAAATCTAAACATATAACATGACACCTGCTAATTGACTAGCAGGAGTTGCAGCATGCTACTGATTCAATTTAGGAGTTTTACATCTAGCCACTAACTTCTACTGATTGTTTTATAGAACGGCTTCAGCTTAAAAAGTATGTAAAGCCAAATTTAGAAGTTTTGGAAAAGTAGTGAATGGTTAAAAACCCAGTCTGGTTTTTACTTGCTCTCACTGGGGAGATATTCCTTTACTTCCTGTCCCAGATACAAAGAAGGATTTAAGAGAAGATCTCTCCAAAGAAAGGCAAGCTCTCACCAGAACATCTTCCCTCTGTTCCCATTTCTGAGACAATTCTGGGGCCTGGATCAATAAGCTTTGAAAAACCTGTTTAAAGGAGGTCAAATGCACTTATCAATGAATTCTAAATGATTCTCCGAAGCATTTCAATCTGAGGCAATTGACACAAGGCCAAAGCTTGTTGACACAGGCTCGAAGAATTTTGTATTGCTCATCACTTTGTGTAACAGAGACCAAGGCCACAAGGATAAATCCTCCTTGTCCTCACCTCTTGTATTGCCTTTTAATATAAAAATGATAACCATGATCTGTGGTATAATTGTTCTACGAGGACACGGACCATAGTAATAATAGTCACAAAGTAGCAGCAAACATACTTGCCTCACGTGATTTTACGCATGGCTATAGTAAAGAAAGAAAACCCAATACTGCCGCAAAAGTAGATTTGAAACCATAACTAAACCCAAGGCACCCTCAGAGCACCACTAAGATAGATGGATTTGATGACACAAAATAGGCGCATACAGAATTAAGTATAGAACATTTTAACCATGACAACCTCTGGTTTGGAAATTCTGGCTTTATACAGTCTGTAAATGAATGGAATTGCTGGTTGCAGGTAAATAATCTTTTCTGAGGCAGAAGATCAAAATGCACAATCAGAGGCATATTCTGCATACCAAACAATAGCACAGTAGGTTTTTGTTAGTTTGTTTTTTTTATAATAGGGCTAAGTGTGCGTTGACCCATGTATTCATTTAAATAGAAACACACAGGTGGAAATCCAGCCCTACAGCAATCCTCTTTACCAAGCTGGCATAGTAACTATTTTCCAACCACATGCACACAAGAGAACAACTTACCTTTCCCCAATGGTAAAACTACTGTGTGAACTATTAAATCCAGGAGAGGGGGCATTTGACACATAAGAGATCTCTGGCCATGGAGAGCACTGTAACAGAAAGTCAAAAACCAGTCAGACGTTTGCATGTTTCTCCTTGTCTGCACACAAATGTGCCCGATTTAGGTGAAGAGAAGGACCTGTGTTAATTTCACACATCTGACATTAGCAAAAACAGCATATCATCATCTACTGTCTCCAACATATTACAGCCAAACCATGGAAGACAACTGGCAGGTCAGTCCCGCCATTTGGCCACAAATTGCCTGCTGTATGGCCCACTTAATTATACAAGTTTCTAGCATGTGTATGAAGACATTTATTGGCATGGAAAAGTTAATAAAGGGTGCTTTCACAACACTATTTGCCAAGCATTCTGGGATTTTCAATAAGACAGGCTTGGAGAACCTGTTTACTTGTAAGGGTAACAGGCTCTTCTGACCATGCACAAAGCAAGGGCGGTGACTGACAGCTGTGTGTGTTCTGAATAGCAAGAGAACACATTACACACTTTTCACAGCATAATAAAGATAGTCACCAGCTGAACCCTTTTCTGACCGATGACGGGATTATCCCGTCTTGATCGTTCAGTTCATTAATGACCGGCAACTGGATAGTCCAGTCATATGGTACAATGAGCACTGGTCCGTTGAGGGATCAGCACTCTTAGTTACTGCCGCGATGGGTCCAAGACAGACCCTCAACAGAAGATTAGGTGGTCACAGCGATAGCTGTAGTTACAGAGCCGTGACAGCAACAGAGGTGGCAGACGCTCACTGTGTTTTGTAAGCTGCTAGCCGGCTGTATGTTACAAACTGATACAAAGTATATGAGGAGAATACTTTATTCTCCTCAGAGATACGAGGTATCAAACCCCCTGTAAATAAAATAAAAAAAACCCACAGTGCACCCCCTAGTACATTTAATAAAAAAATAAGAAAATATAGTGATGAGGAAGCTAGGAAAGATAGGAGACAAAACATACCACATTATAAAATTGTTCCAAGCTAAAATTGTATTTCCCTCCTTGTATTTTGTTACCTATAATTCCCAAAATAAATGGAAATTCCAAACATATATGATATACTGTACCCTATAAACCAGGACAAAAAAAATAATGTATTATGAATTTTTTTCCGTTACCTACACTAGTTATGTACACATTAGTATTGCCACAATTGAAAAATTTGTTGTTTTTTTTTAAAAAACCACGAAAAAAATTTATATATGCATTTGTCACATCAAATTAAAGGCCATTTTGTCATTGAAAAAAGGGTATACAATATGTGTAGGTGCAATGAATGAGGGAGATAAAAATTATGGTTAAGCAAACGCATAGCAAAAATGGAAAAATTGCTCCGGTCCCAAGGAACGAAAACATTTCTGAAGCAGTGTCCCTAAGGGGTTAAACTGCAGGTAACAGCACAAAGTGTTTTACATGCTTTGCTGCAGTATTTTTAAAGGCACTTATATTAGTTCTCTAGGTTGCCACTGAAAATAAATGGCAAATCAAGGCATTCCACTTTGTGCATTGCAGTAACTAGTGTTTTACTGGCCAGCATGTTGAAGGTTTAAGTTTGGCCCCAACGCTACTAAACGCCACACTAGGAGATCGTGAAATAACCTGGAGTTGGCTATCAAAGTATCGTTTTGTATAAGAGTACATCCCTGTGCTATGTTTTCCCTGCAAAGGAAATGCAATTTAACAGCTGTATTTATTTTAACCCTGACAAAGATGTGATTGGGATGTGTGAACAACATATCACATCCCCAGCATTTCAGAGCCTAGACCTAAACATGATTACCTCGGTAAGGATAGTCGTTTCATACGATGGCTGATATTTTTCTTTCTCTTGAGGGGTTCTCTTTTCCATCTTTTCTCTGTCGGTTTTCTGTTTTCGATCTGCTCCTTTTGGCTAATGTTTAGAAGGCAGGAAAGCAAAAGGAATAGTTACATGACAGTGAAAAATTTAACACTCAAGCAAGGATTGTGTGCAATATAAAATGAGGACTCAAAATAAATCATGCTAATTACCTTTATGTAAAAAAGCCAATAGTGCTAAACTGCTATTCACTAACATGACTGAAGAAGTTTCCAAGTTGTACAAAATCGGAAATAGTTAGCAGTATAGCTGCATTTGCTGTGAAGAGGAACATAACGCATGGTTTTATGTTGTCAGATATTTTAGGCACATGGGAACTGACCAGACAGCTTACAATGCCTTTCAAAGGAAAACCAGAAGGAAAAGGAACTGAGCTGTGTGTAGCATAGCAGTCTCCCAAATACCAGAGCGAGCATCTAAATTATCTTCACTTTTCACAAGCTCCTGAATCATTAAACATACCTATAAATGCTTTTTACCTTCCCAATAAATGCCTTTTAACTGCAGGTAATAATGCAGG
Source organism: Nanorana parkeri (assembly GCF_000935625.1). Taxonomy (NCBI): domain Eukaryota; kingdom Metazoa; phylum Chordata; class Amphibia; order Anura; family Dicroglossidae; genus Nanorana; species Nanorana parkeri. The sequence continues at coordinate 160,555 of NW_017306829.1, read as the reverse complement.
TATACTAGTTTTTTTATGTTTATGGAGTGTTTTTAAAAGCTCCCTGTTTATTTTGTAAGGCACTTATTACCTTCCGTTTTTAGGTTTCCAAGTAGGTAAATGGTTACCGGGAACTGCAGTGAAAACAGTTGCTAAACAGGTTTACAACTTAAAGCAGTGTCATGATCTTTAAAGCAACATTAACACACATGGTTTAAATTAATAAATTCTGGCATGCTTAATAAATTCCTCACGTAACTAACACTGTTCTTGAGCCAAGGTCAGGAAGGGCCCCAGGAAAAGGAATCTTTTGGGCTTACACTTAAACTACAAAATCTGTTTGTTATTAAAGCGACCAGCAGTGACAGAACAGAAAACTCCACAATGCCGACCTATCTGCGTAGCACCTGTGCCTGCTCCACCACAAGAGAAAAAGAAGCAATGGTAGATAAAAGGGAACCCTATATGAGGAAACAGCAGGTAGCAAGAGGCAGTCCCAATAATAAAGTTAAAATTAAAAAGTACAACTATGTAAGGTGACTGACCTACTGATTGATACATTTATTATAAAAAGATTTCTCTGTCCACAGACCACATATTAAATGGCTGCTATAAAAATGCTTCTTCCAGGTACATACTGTACCTACATACTGTACATACTGCCTTTTTATATGGCCCAGAATGCTGCTGCCCCAGTCTGAATTCTTTCCAAGGTACACCATCAGATAGGACAGGCTGTTCTCCCCTGCATGCAGATATACTTTGTGTTCTACATTTTTAAGCAGCACAACACATGTCAACATAGCACATAGCAATGAACTGGGATGCATAGACTAGAATTAAATGTCATTTTTTGACATTTCAAAAAAGTAAACAGTGTGACGTGTTTCTAACAAAGCATCACACTACCCCTCACAATGCACACCAGCATAAACATGTAATAAACTGCAGGGCTAAACAAATCCCAGGAGTCAGTTAGCCAATGTTCCTTACAAATTACAGCTGGAACACAACATTTGGGGTTTTCTCCAGTTATTGGCAATGGAACTGGCACCTAAAAAAAGAAAAAAAAAACAAATTCTAGCTGGATTCTGGATTGAATAGACTGACTCCTCAATTCCATATTAATGTGTCCACCCTTGGCATAATGCATATGGGCTGCTGTAAACGAGCCCTCTATACTGGTATCCTATGCAAATCAAGGGTCACCCCTCTGACCTTGATCTGCACATGAATCAAACACATACATGTGTGAAGGGAGTCCAGGCATCTCACAGGCTACTGCCCATGTACAGGTCCAGAAATTTTACAGACGCATTCTTATAAACACAATCCCACGGGTCCAGACATTTTACTGTTGCATGTCTTGGCATATAATGTTAATAAAAAAAAACAATTACTAATAAAATCTAAATAGTATATAACAATAACAAGCCATACATACATTTCACCTCCTCCATGCCTCACACTCAACCCCCCCCCGCCAACATCCACGATCGGCGCGGTGAGAAGAAAAAGTAAGCAGGCATGGGGAGGATGACAGCCACCGACAGACAGGCCCTATCTCAGAAGCAAGTTGCTGGAAGACTGCTCAGGTAAGCCTGCACTTTCCCACACATGGCGTTCTATAATGTATTGCTGGGATTTGTATTGCTCTATAGCCGATGTTACATTGTGTTGTATACACTGTATGTATAAATGTATTGCTGGAATTTGTTGTATTCCTATATAGCTGGTGTTACTCTGCATTGCGCTGTATGGAGGACTACAAATCCCAGCAATAATACATTATACAGCGGAATACCACCAGCTATAGAGGAGTACAACAAATCCCAGCAATACATTATAGAGCGCAATGCAGAATACCACAAGCTATAGAGGGATACAACAAATCCCAACCATAATACATTATACAGCGCAATGCAGATTGCACTATTGCTGGGATTTGTTGTATTTATCCATAGCGGATGGTATTCTCCATTGTGCTGTATAATGTATTATTGCTGGGTTTTGTAGTCCTCTATAGCCGATGCCATTCTGCATTGATTCCTGTATAATTTTACACTTTCCATTTCACTATATTGCACACCACTTTTTTTTTTTTTTAAACTTCCACCGCTCCAAGCTTGCTCCTGTGATGGACTACAATCTCAATACAAACTAGAAGTCCATCACTGGAGCCATTTTTTAAAAAAAAATCCCGATTAACCGGTTAATCGAACTTAATAATCAGCTAACTAATCGATTTTGAAAATAATCGTTAGCTGTTGCTCTAGATATTAAAGTCAAAAGGGTTTTTAAAGTAATTTAAAATGCTGAATAAATCACTTACAATGAAAGCTGCTCTTTGATGTTTAAAAGTTTTAGCTTCCTGCAGGATCAGCTGTTCCCCTGAGCACTGACCACTTTTTTTAGGGGGACTCCTTTCCCTTGCAGATTTGTATGGAGCCATCCTTACAAGTGCTAATAAGCTGTGTATGCCTCCTCAAACACACAGGCAGAGCAAGCTACTCCTCTGCTCCAATCTAGATGTTCAGCTGCTGGAGACTGTTCTTGTACTCAACAGGAAGTTCAGAAAACCAGCTGAGAGAGTTGGAGGCAGCTATTCGGAAACATGATATTCAAGTTCTTTTGCAAAAAATAAATGAAATATTTTGCTGGGCAGTGTATATTTGTTTGATCTGTAGTCATTTTTTTAATTGAACATTTAATACTAATTTAAGGAAAAAAAATGCTAGTAGGAAGGCTTTTGATTGCAGAAGAGACATACTCCCTGGAATTGTTAGAGTGTCGTAGACACATATACATTTTAGCATCTGTCTGTGCAACACATGTTGCAGCTAGCGACAGATTCACATACCTGTCAGGAACATGTACATTAACCTGTCCCCATGGATTCATAAATCGAAGCCGGCGAGGAGGCTGGAATGACCATGCTTGATACTCTGTCCTCAGTGCAGCTCTATAACGCTGAGCCTGACTAAATCACAGACTCAGCATTATTGAGCTTCCTGCCCACTGCAGCTTTTACACAAAAGCAACATCTGAGGTGTAGTGCTGCTGGGTGGGTAGGGGCTGGCAGGAAAGTCGAGACACTAGATCCCCCGTCAGGTCTGTCTCCCTAGTGACTCAAAAGCGGCTGTGGGTGGGTTCCAAAGGCCCATAGAGCCGTCGTGTTTGGGTAATGAGGTCAGCCAGCATCCCTGGCTACTTTGATTACATTTAGTTGCCAGCTGGGGAATCTCCCGGCTGGCGTCATAGCTTTCTGCTGAGGACTAGGAAACACACACTCATAACAGCTTCCCAGCACACAGATACCCCACACTGCACTGGTGTCTCGCTGTGCGCCACTCAGAGTTGGTCCTAATTACCTCCAGTTTCCTAAATCTGTAAACTGGCAGTAGTTAGAGTCTGCTGCACATGTTGGAACTAGAACCAAAACTATCGCAAGGCTTTTATGAATTGTACCCAGGTTGTTGTAAAGGGACCCTAACATCAGAAAAGTGTTGCACATCTGAAAAAAAAAAAGTGTTGCAACTGATTTAGTGAATTCCTCCCACCAGGTCCCTTCCACAATATAAGTTTCTCACCTTCCTGTTTGCAAACTTTTTTTTAGAATGTACACTGAGCTGCACAGGTGCAACTCAGTGTGCAATTGTGGCCTACCTAGGGGCCTGGATGAATCAACTCCTGTGTGAAGCAATTGGGTCCTACAGGGTGAGCCAATAAAGAAGGTGGTGAAACTTGAAAGACATCCAGGTGAAGAAGTTGGTGTCAGTGAGCGAGCTCATGGACATTGCATCACTGGAAGAAGTGATAGGAGGGGGGAAGAGTATAGCGGACTATTTCTGCTTTAAGAAGGAACTGCTATATGGTGCCCAAAAGCTGCCAATATGACCTGTACGGGACATTATAGATAGTTCAAGGATGAATGCAATTTGTTAAAGGGAACCTATCCCAAACTTAGGAAATAAAAACATGAGCATTTGATGAAAAAACAGCTTAAGCAGAGGATACCTGGTGATACAAAACTGACCCCTTTACCTAATTTAAATAAGTGTGCTTTTTAAAAAAGCAGGAAATAACTCCACAGAAGTAAAGTTTATGCATGGTATATAGAGAAGGAGCCACCCATTAATAGCATGCAACTTTCATGCACAGCAGGCAGATAGGTAGGTAGGGGGGAGATGAACAGTTCCCATTACAGATGCCAGTACAGTGCCTTTGTTCCACACACTTGACAGAAAAGAGTCAATTTACTGCAGTTGAAGGCTGGAGAAATGCCATTTATATTCAAATGAAGACAAAACACCCAAGGCCAAAAGCTGAAGTCTGGCAAGAATGGAGTGATTCTGTAGAATAGTTGACAAACCAGTTGTAATCACATAGGAAGGAGAATTTCCTAGATTTAGCCATTATGAGTTGCTGGCGTGAAGCATGGGTATCCAAGCCAATAAACGTGATTAGAAGCCGAGGAATTCCCGGCCTAGTTGAATCTCAACTTGTCTGCAGGTAACTATTAGAGCTAATGCAATATTAACGTTTAAAGGAGAACTATGGGGTAAGTGTTTTTCCCCATAGTTCTCTTTAGGGTCACGGGAGGACATATTACTAGCATCCTCTCGTGACCCAAAGCTCAGTATATCGCAGGCAATACTGATGGCGCTGCAGCCAGGACGGATCCCGACAATACGGGCGAGATCCACCCAGCTGTGCGAGTGACAGCTGGCTCTTCCTATCTAGAGGCAGAGCCAGCTGTGCCCGCCCCCTCCGCCGTTCGTTCCTCCACCCAGCACTGGAGGATCGGAGGGGGGGAATGCCTGCGGTTACTGACAGTCCCTGCTCATTGCAGAGACGATCGTGAAGTGAGCAGATCGCTGCATGTTTCTGCTCACTTCCCGATCAATAGAGCCGACATGTGACAGCTTATTTGTCAGCTTGGCTCTAACTATGAGGATGAGTGGAAATCACTCACTTCATAGCTCTCCTTTAAAGCTCTCTTTTTCTCTCCTGCTTTTGTCACCCATGTTAACGTGTGCCTTTCACAGACAAAACCATTTGTAAAATGAGATGAGATTTAAATCTCTTAACATTACAAAGCAAATGTCCGAACTATCCATGGATCCTAAGCTGATGGACTGAGTTCATAGCTTTTAGAAATACCTTGACAAGTGACAAAACCCTCGGGGGATAATTGGCAGGTAGAATAAGGTCAACCTATTGGTAACGCACATATGACTCACAAGTAATAGTGTTAAAGAGACCCTGTCACCACCTTCAAAAACTGCAGGTAGAAACACAGAATATTCAAGTATTTTAGAAGCGTACATGCAGCGTTTTTGCTTTCTATAAACAATTTAAGAGACTTAAAAATTGTGCCTACAAATTTGCTAGAAAATGTAACTACTCGAAAAGTGTCAATTCCTTAATGCAGCCCACTCACTCCTTGCACATCATAGCCTCCTTCTCTTCTGGAAGTGCCCAATACCTTTCTCCTCCTACTCTCCTCTAATCCACCTACATAACCTTTTATGTAGCTGCCAGTGGAGGAGTGAAGTGGAATTGAAGAGGGTTGCGTGAGTGACAGCTCCAAGTCTGCCAACATCACAGCTAGGAAGGTGTTCAGCAGCAGGCCCAGGGCTTTTGGATGTCTACACAAGGGATGTTTTTACAGGTAAATAACATTCCTGAAATACACTAAATTCACATAAAATCTACTGGGAATATCATTTTTGAAATGAATGGTCTGGCAACAGGGTCTCGATAATGTGTGTGGACACGTGGCCAAAATAACCTGTAAACACAAAAGCATCTGTTTTCAGTGTGCACGGACCAGCTCAATGCCTCCCACCTGTTTATCGAACAGCGCTATATACAATCCATAAAATCATATTCAAAGTGAAATAGTAGTAGAATCCTTGTCAATGAACATGTGATAAAACAATGGTAGCAATACAAATGATATAGCCCTAAAAATTCTCAGGAACAGAAGATATTAGTAAAATACTGAAAAGTAAAAGGAGAACATTCTTCAGCAAAACTTTACACAACACTGGCCTAGTTTGGTTTTCAGAATGTGAAACAACTGTGCAACAAACTGAAAATGTATACAGGTTTACCGTTTTCATTCTTAAAGACAGACCCAAACAATGCAGATTTAAAATGCTGCTAATTTTAAAAAAAACAAAACAAAAACAACTTACCTTGAAGACTTTAATCTGACAGCTGGCGGAATGCAGGTGCTCTGTGTACTCTCCATTATCATTCTCTTTGAAGGTATCTATTTGGATTCGGAAGGGTACACCCTTCTCACCCCCATGCTTCCTCATGGTAAATTCTGTACTAATACAGTGTACCTACAGAAAAAGAAAGACAAATAATCTCCAATCTAATAGAAAACCAGGATTCTGTTCACATTCACCAAATTCAGCTTCTCTAAAACAGTTAATAAATGGTGTAGTTATTTTTAAAGATTATGCACCCAAAATGTTGGCAAATAAACTTTTAATTTCAGTGCGTTAAAAAGAAATACCAAAAGCAGTACCTTTTACAGAAAGCAGCTTTATATGTACCCGTCTCTGTTGCCCAGTTTGCAAAAACTTCCCGGTGCCAATCCTATTCCCCACTTTGAGATGTGTTGTATAGCGTGTCCCGCACTGGTCGCTGTGGTAATTCCCGATGATCCCTGCATTACTACTGTGTACTGCAATAACTATGGATCAGCAGGAGGAACTAAAAGACACCAGCGGGGGGACCCGCTATTAGAGAAGTCCAAAAAGTAGAATAGGATCGGAACTGGGGGCTCTGCTTACAAAGCAAAGATTTGTCAAATATAAAGAATTTTTCTTTACAGAGTACTGCTTCTGTCATGTTTCTTACCGCTTAACAGGGTCTCTTCAAACGGAGCTCAGAGTGGGAGTTCCGAGTGGAATATGAAACCAAATCAAGACCTACTGCCCTAGGTCTGTAAGCAGAGACCTACTGTGGCCATGGCATATATTGATTTTATATATTGACATGAAAAAGTCATACAAGCTAGGGTTTAACCCTTGAGTGGTTCCGTGCATACATAGTTGGCTAAAAATACAGCGTATGTGTGCAAATGGGGTTAATTTGTAACAGGGACCAGTCATTAATGGTGTACAGCTCTGTACTAGCAGCTTAATATCTACCGTCCTGAGGTAAGAAGTGCATTTTTGAAATCTTCAAATACATTAAGGGCACAAATAAGGTTTGGAGGGGTTGTTGTTTCAATGTGAAGCATGGATCAGGAACATTGGGACAAGACCTCAAGCTACCAAGAGGAACGTCCAAAATGAACCTTAGAAAGTGGTATTTTCCAATAAATTGTTGATGCCTGGAATAGATTTGCAGCACAGGTAGTGAGCAATATTCAATACGTGAATTTAAACACGCATCTATAAAAATCAGACAAAGGGTTAAAAAGGAGGGGAAAATATATATTTTTTTTTCACCACAGATATGAAAGCATCTAACCCCGTGTAAGGATCTGTCCACACATTTGTGTCCGGTAATCTTATTTTGTGCAGCAGTTATGGGATGCTCAATTGTGAATGTGCTGGTAGTGTAGTCAAATGATTATTCTTTTGCCACACCTTATGGCAGTGCCGACATGGTAAACACAAAAATTCATAAAACTACTCTTGCTGAATCCATTAGAAGCTTTCCTTTGCACAGGGACATGGAGCAGCCTGAATGCTACCTTACCTTGCCTATAGACTTGTTAGGAACTACCTCTCTGCACAAGCTAAAGAGTGAGGCAGCTGAGCTGAACAATCGGGGAATATGGAAACAGTCGTTTAGTGCATTATAACTGAATCTACTAGCTTTACAAACTTATCACTAGTGGAAGCATTTATAAAGAAGTGGTATGGCCTTGCAGAGACCATGCTGCAGCTGTGTTCTCTACAAGAATGAGCAAAAAAAGTCCTGGAAGGAGGAGAGCCTGCTTGCATGATCTGTACAAGTCTTATGTTACTTTATGATAAAGTCAGTGTTATGAAGAAAATGATCCGCACAACACTGTAACTTGTATATAATGAATTAGTCATAAAATGCCAGTGCAATATGGAGTAAACTTTGCAGGATTCAGTAGAGAGCAGTATCAATGGACCCCTTAGTACACATGAATATGGTCAGGAATGAAGATAAGGTAGTGTTCAATAAATGGCAAAGAGAACAGATAGCTGGGAGTCTTACTTGTATAAATACAGATGTCCTCTTTGAAGGATCCCAAAGAAATTCAACAGTATTAAGCTGTGTTGGATTTGCTCGTGGGTCAATTATACCCACAGACATTGGGATATCTAAGGTTAAAGACAAAAGAAGAGATACCTTATAATCCATTCATCAGGAACACACAGCACAATACTACTATTGTAAGGAAACTGGCGTCAATACATTGCATACATATCAAATTCATGAAGGTATTAGTGTTAAGATGTTACAGGCCAACTTTTCAATCTGGCAAAGTATTTAACAATTATATACAATTTTATCAAATGTACTTTGTATCCTGGGATAACACAAGTGGAAAAAATTCACGATTTTAAAACATTGAAATGTACACAATGGGCACATTTATACAGGTGCAGTGCTAAAATGCTGCTCGTTCGTTACTAAAACACTTCCATTATATTCCTTCTTTTTTTGTTTTGTTATAGCAACTGGCTTTTTTTTTTTATACAATAGAAGAAGATAGTTTCTACATGCTGAATATGAAGAAATATAGATATGTCTTCAGCACTTTCTACTTTGGGATGCCACTTTTTTTTAGACTTGATAAAATTGAACTTTGTATATTGGTAAAAGGAAGAGAAAAAAAAAAAATCAATCTCACTGGCCAGCTGATAGTCAATTTTTAACTTTAAGGCCAGAGTATACAATGAGCAGTGCCGACAATACTTCTTCACTCCCGAGTTTCTGAAAGGGAATTAGCCCCTTAACCCTGGTGCAAGCAGTGGGCTAGCTCTTGGGTAGTGTTATGCAAACATTCAACTTACCAATGGGTGGATGCTAGTCCAGAGAAGTGGGAAATCCCAGGCAGGGTGCATTTATACGTATACTCCCCTAACTAAAGTCCACACAAGCCTCCATGATCTAAAACTAAAATCAAATAAAAGGGCAATCGACTGGGATAAAAATTGCTCAATGCTGGGTATCCTCAAGCCAGTCCTGAACAATGATCTCTCTGCTGGCTATTTACTGTCTGCATTACTCCAATACAGGCATTTCAGCTTTTCACTGTAAACACATATTGGTTTAGTATGCTGCTACCCATAACCCAGCCAAAGGGGGTTTTTCATCCCGGTCCCGGCCCTCACTGGGCACTGAAGCAGAAAGGGAAGTCAGTTTTAACTCCTGATAGCGCTAGGAGAATCACTGGGGCTCAACAAACAGGTAGGAATCCTACCTACACCAATCTGCACTACAGAGGCAGTTTAGAGAAAAAGACTTCCCGGGCAGCATCACTACATGGAATCCCCTCTCAGCGTTCTGTGACGCGCTACCCAGCTTGACTGAGGAAACACAAAAGACTGAGGGACTGGAGGAGAGGCGGATCTTTTGAGTTTGGGTGACGTGTTTCCTGTGTTTGGGGGGAGGAGATGATGCTGTCCTGGAAGACGTTATGGGAAATTGGAGCTTTGTACATGACAAATAATACCTTTCAAGCGCACACTGCCCGTTCGGCATTGCGGTCATCGGAAGCCCGCCCCTCTGGGGGGTGCGGCTTGCGATCATCGCAAGTACGATCTGCCTGTCCAAGATAGGCAGATCGTACGTTTTTTTAACGTACGGTTGTAAGGTGTGTGCCCAGCATTACACTGGCATTTACAGGAGGATTTGGACTCAAGCAAACAAAACAAAAAGGGGTCTGGTATAACCTCTGCCATCCCCAGGATGCCTCAGTTTTGTAGAAAAGTAGCACTATGAGTAAAGTCAAAAAAACACAGAGGGGTGAGACCGTTGTCCCTTATTCAGAAGGTTGACAATTTAATACGAAATTCAGGAGTTAGTCTTTTCAATTTTTTTTATTTTTTTTTAGAAGCCAGCTTCACTGACAGAGAAAACCTCAAAACGAAGCCCAGCTGTAATTTTTAAGGCTCCTGGGATATGTTTAGCACTGTGCCCTGGTACAATTAAAAGAATGCGTGAGCCAGAAGAGCAGGTAGCGGCCTTGTGAATCCAGGAAACACTTGTCTGATGCTAAAAAGGCCAAGAGACACCAACCGTCTGTCTGAGCCACAGAAAAATGGTAGCGCAAAGAGCTTATTCACTTTACGGGGGGGGAGTGTCAGCCTTTTGAATAGAAGCAGTGGCTAAGAGGAAAACCAACATAGCACATACTTCACTCAGGCAGTGAAGGGAAGTTTCCTTCTGATGCACTAAAGCTGAACAGAGATTGAAAAACAATGCCCTGGTTAAAGTGAATGGCTGAAACCACCTTAGAAAAAGGAGGCTCTAGGCCTCACTGCCACCTTTAGCTTGTGTAAGATCAGAGAGGGTTCTCTACAGGAAAAATGTGACAGCCCAGTCACATGTCTCGCAAAGGTGACAGCAACAAGGAAAGCAATATGAAAGTGGAAAGGTGAATACCCCTGATGATTTCAAAGGGCGCTTTTTTAAGTGGCAACAGAACCGCATTCAAAACTGATGGGAGTCATGCGTGATTGCACCGAAGGATTCACGAGAGAAACCATGTACAAAAATGTTAAGCAATGAATAGGAGGTAAGTGGTCTTGCAATCCAGTTTCCAAGAGCCGAGCTTTGCTCTTTGATGGTTCTCGGACCCTAAAGCTGATCAAAGTCTGATTGCAGAATGGTCAGGCTATTCCCAGAGTAATTACTGGGGTAAAAATGTCTTTCCTCGCACCTGGGAGAATATGCCTTCCATGTGCAATGGTAGATCCACTGAAATGCCCTCCATCTCAACACTGCGAAGCAGACAAGGAAGGAGTTTTAGAGAAGCAAAGCCATAGATCAGGCAGTGATAATTCCATGGAGCCACCACAAGATCTTTGCACCTGAAAAAAAACCTGGGAAATTTGTTGTTCGACCTGGAAGGCCACATCTGCACCTGGTGTCCCCCACCAATCACTGCCGGCTGAGGTAGCGTGCCTGGCAATTGTCCATACCTGGAATGTCAACAGTGGACAAGGATGGAACGTAAAGTTCTTCCCAGGCCACAATCATTTCTACCGCTTTTGCTGCAGCAAGACTTCTGGTTCCTCCATTGATGGTTGATAAAATGGAAAGCTGCTCAAAAATTCTGACAGGTTTTTCCTTTTTTTTTTATAGTAGAGATGCGGGGGTCTGAGAAGTCTGGTTTACGGACCGCTACACCGGCTGGCAGGATCCTCAGACATGTAAGTGCAGGGGGGCCTGGGTGAGGTGGCAGGGTGCTGTGGGTATGTTCACTTTTTCACATTTTGAACAATACAATATCCACAAATAGTGGCTACAGTTTTCCTGTCACTTTCTTTAACAAACACACGGCATGCAGGTTCATACAAATGCAAGTCTACTCATTTTATTACCAATGTCAAGTATTCTGTCCCCAGGCCTGTTCCACCTCCAGCCTTCCAGCTGCTGATGCTCTGTGTACTGCAGTCGCCGGTCATGGAACACCACCCGAAAGATGCTCTGCAGGAAGAAAAACAATCAATCCAGATTAAAACTGCAACAACATATTTTCTATGCTAAATTCCCAATGGAAGTACCAAAGTCATTCAAGTTGGTTCTCAGCTCAATCTGTTCCCCTTTCTGAGACCACCTGCTCTGTGTATATATCTGCTTACATTAGAGAAGTAGTCATTGTTGGGAGGAGGCAGCAAGGTGAGATGAGCTGCTGAGAGAATGACTTGAATTACTTTTGTGCTTCTGTTATGAAATATAATTCCCGAAAAGTCCTTGCATAAAGAGTTGAGCTATTATCACGCAACATACAAATTTATAACTGCCATTTTATTCTATATGGTCTGTACTTTCAGGTAATAAATAACCGAGGTTTAAGTAATTTTCAGGCCTAAAATGTGGATTATAACGTGTAAAAAAAAAAGCAAAAACATTACCATGGCAGTGAAAGGGTTAAACCTACCTTAACTAATTTGCCATTTAATTCCGGTAGTTCTCCTAGTTTTCTATTGTCCAGCATCCTGATTTCATAGGACTGACCTGTGGAAAGCAGAAATAAATGTTTGTATTAAACATTTTGGCAGATGACGAATAAATGAAAGAGACCACATCCTACAGTGTAAAGATTGCACTTCAGTATGACTTCTAAAGACAGGCGGTGTTACATAATGCAAGATTCCAGCTTCTACTCTCCCATGTTAAGTGGAAGGAAAATACAGTTAGAGATGAAACTTCTAAAAATTAATTTAATTGCAAGACAGGGGAGCACTCCAAGGGTACAAGAGTAACATGTTTTCAATGCATCTGTAAATGGCACAATTAGGTGACATTTTTTGCTTGATATATTTATGTATCATTCTAGAAAGAAGAAGTGAACTAAAGTACACTAGAGGTGGTGAAAGTTTACAATAGTCCTGAAACTTTCTGTTCTTGCACAATATATGTGTGAATAGCTGAGCACTCCATGGGGGCAGAGAGGTATTAATTCACATACAATGGAATTCATGCTTACACACCATGCATCTAAGAAAGAATGTGCCAGTTCTGCGCTGTGATAAAGAACATTTCAGAAATATCTAGCATATAGGCAGAAAAGACTGACCCTGCCAAGGAGTAAATGCAATAATCCATTATTGAATGTAGAATGTATTCGTACCAAGCACACTTATTTGTTATTACCAGACAAGATGAACTAACATTGTCTGAATGACTAAGAATAAAAGGTGGCCATACATGTTGAGATCTCTGATTGAAGATGACAGGCAGCGAGAAAGCCTCTAGTGATTACTCAGATTAATATACATTTTTTCCTCCTTTACCCAGATGATGCTACAATGCGACACACATTTGGGAAAAAGACTGTTTAGGCCTGATTCCCACCTTGCCGTTTTGCAGCGCGTTCCTACGCGCTGTAAAACGCTCAACATGTGAAAACCTATGATTGCCTATGGGCATGGTTCCCACCTGGGCGTTTTACATCGCGTAGGAACGAGCAGAAAAAACGCCCAACGTGGCAACTTTGTAGCATGAGTTTTTTTTAAAAAATTGTCATCAAGTTACATACCAATGATATAACACTATTTGCTGGTTTAGCTTTAAGCATCTGCGCATTTTTCCACACGTATTCGTTTGTGCGGAAACACGCAAAACAAAACCCCCATACATTTTAATCTACCCTGTTCACACCTGCATGTCATGCGCGCAGCACAAAACATGCATCGCACAAAAAGGTACAAGTGTGATATTCTGGGCGACTTCCACGTGTTCCGGCTATAGTAGTAGCCACAAACTGAGCGTATGTTAAAATATGAGCGGTTTTACGTGTGGGAAAACTGCGCTGAAATCAAAATGTGATGTGTGAACAGAGCCTTACTTGCTCCTGGATCTCCCTATTCACTGCACAGGGTTGATTATCCCAATGTAATGTCCGGTGAGCCGGCTGGAGGTAGACAGGTGACATAGGCTACACGGCTGTATGTAAAATACAAGATTTCATGCACAGAATCACATGTTCTTTGCAAATTATAAAGATTTATGTATTTAAACTGTTTAAAGGCCCATTTCCACTTTATACGGTGACTGACATTTTCAGCAGTGTTTAGGCAATGGAGCATGGTCCAGTGATCACTGTGACCAAGGTTTGACCTTTGTAAAAGCTGGAGAGCAAGTACACACCCCAAATAATCCATCAAATTTGGATTGGCTCCCTGTGGTATTAAAGCCTAGCTTTATCAGAGCAAGATTGGTCTGCCGATAGTGAACGTTTAAATGGGTTTTAACTATATTCAGATTATTCCAGATTATAAATAGCTGAAAGATAAATATGCACTAGTAAGCAGCATCATATAGGAGTTTTTAAAATAATGCAGCTTTAGGGTATTTTAAAAGGGACTCAAAGTGCTAATATAAACCGAACTCCTGGTTAATAAACCACACTCACTTTGTGTATGGCTGTCCTGGAACCAGTATTCTGGATGAAAGTTCAGACTTTACTGACTGCATGCTTGTTCCAGATCAGTAACTTGTTGGGTAGTGAACCAGGTTCAATGGCCCACAGAGCCTGTACTTTTCATAATAAGGAAGCAACAGATGCTTCCATATGTTGCTTAAACCACAGCACTTTAAATGTATAGTAACCTCTACAAATCTTGGAATAGACAAGCACCACATCTACCTATCCATCTCTCCAGTACAAGTGCTCTTCTATTGGCAGCTGATGAGCAATTAAACGCAAACTGTAAGGCCCTGAATTAGACTCACTGAAATTCAGATCTGACCGTGCCTTGTAGTGAGTGGCGAACTGCTGCCTAACTGTAAGGAAACTGAAAATATGATATAATCGGAGGATGATTTAGTACACTACAAATGCCAAGTGGTGGTCAATCCCCCATCAAGCCTCAAAACTTAGCTCCATGTCTCTCCATATCTTCCTTCTTGCCACTTCCTCCTACATTCGGTCTATTACACCCACCTAATCTATTTTGCGGGAGTAGGGAGCGATCACTGCTGTGCTAGCTCTGCTTAGTACCCTGATGGTGCAGAGTCTTCAGGTTCGTGCAGAACAGCAAAGGAGGGAAGGGCAGAACTGCACTGAACACCGGCAAGCGGAAAAGGCATCAACAGAAGCCCACTTTATGGCCCAGGGGCAGACGACTGTTTCAGGGAGTGGATGTGGCCAGAGAGGCATTGGTAAGGAGCGGAGAGGATGAGTTGAGTGGGAAGATGCAATGCTGTGGTGGGGGTGCAGTTGTGGACAGATGCAGGAACAGAGTAAGTAAGGAGTTGGAATGTGGAGGTGGCTAGTCTTGTGCTGGAATATGTTAACTTTCTCTCAGCTTAAAAGAGATAAATGGGGTAACCCTTTTATCCCATAGTTCTCTTTAGTCACGGGAGGACATATACTAACCTCCTCCTGTGACCCAAAAACTCAGTATATAGCGTGCTATTGCCTGCTATATACCGAGAGTGCCGCAGCCGGGACGGATCCCGACAATACTGTCGAGAGCCACCCAGCTGCATGAGTGGCAGCTGGCTCTGCCTATCTAGAGGCAGAGCCAGCTGTGCCCACCCCGTCCGGCATCCCTTCCTCCAGTCAGCGATGTAGGATCGGAGAAGGGAGGGGGGAATCCTCTCTAAAGGGAGATGATTGGGAAGTGAGCGAGCGGTAGTATGTTTGCTCACTTCCTGATTTATAGAGTCGACGTATGACAGTTTTAACGTAACACGTCAGCTCTAACTATGAGGATGAGTGTAAATCACTTACCTCATAGTTCTCCTTTAATCATTGAAGAGTAAATGTTGGGGACTTTGAAAGCTGCAGAGGCTGACACACACAAAGAGTCTATATCCCCCAGTGGCAAAGCGGAAGCAATACTTAGCTGTTATACTACGTAGGATAGGATCTCCATGTAGTCAGATCTTGTAAAACATTACAAGAGGTTGTCTACATAAGACATGAAAGTTACAGGCAGTACAAAACAGATGCAAAGCTCAAATCAAGCTTATGTAAAAAGACCAGTGTCAAGTGAGTAAATAAAATTGTGCTCATATCAAGTTGGTTGCTTAAGTTTTATCAAGAGAGATCTTTGAATGTCTACTGTCCAACCCAGGAGATAAGACTCTGAGCTGTGCGAGATTTGAATATATAGCCTCTAGGTCTCACCTTGATTAAGATAGGTGAGGGTCTCTTCATGTAGCTTCACAGCGGGGGAGGTAGCTGTACACAGCACATACTGAAAAGGTAGAATCTTATTTTCATTTTCGGGAGGCAGACTGGACTCTTCTTGCTTGAAGATAGGCAGGGCGAGAACATCGCTGTTTCAAAAACAAACAAAAAGGTAAGGGATAAAAGTCACAGCCCATACAGGCACAGAAGCATAATCACTGAAAAAGAATTTTAGGAGGTAAATCTCAATGTAATCTTCAGAATTTGCTTCTGAGGGTTTCATCAAAAGCGGACCCTGGTAGTAATGTTTGTATGGTGAGGAGATTAAACCAGATTAACAAAACAAATCCAGGCAACCAGTAGAATCACTGAGATGCTAAAGCTTTCTGGTAAATACTGCAAGTCAGAAAGTTCACTCCGTATATAGTTAAACCTGAAATATGTGTAACGCACGGCAGTCAAATGGAGCCATCTTCTCACATTGCCTTTGGGAGGGATTCCATCCGCTCTTAACATATTATTCCGTCTAGGAACTTTGACTCCTGAGCTAAAATCAGTTGGCAAAGAAGCTAGAGATTGTATTGTTTGATGTAAGTTACAGGGACACCATTTCTATAGTAAAGATTTCAAGGCAAGCTATAAGTGTGAAAAAAGGAATACTCTCTATCTACCCTGCTGCCCAACACTGCTCCAATTCCTGATAAAATCACCCGCACTTCAATAGGCTTGGTTCTTCAAAGCTCTCAATGGTTCGTCCTCTTGACCTCCACATCACTATAGGAGACAGTGTTGACATACAAGTCAGCAGGAGGAACCACAACAGAGGGGGACGCAGGAGATCAACCCTTCTAGACGGGGTCAGCTTCCCTGCAGACTTTGTATGGTCAATTCTCAGGAAAGAAATGGTGTCCAACAGCAGCATAGGTAAGTATTCTCTCTCTTCTTTTAGAGATATAGCTAGCCTTTAAAAACTTTACCACAGGAACGGGGTCATCACATTGCACAGTACAGAACAAAAAGTAGTATGTGCATCATGGATATGCAAGACGTAAACAGCCACCATCATGTACATTTATAATTATGACCAAACGTGTGCTTACTCTGGGTACAGGAGGGACCATAATTCCTGGAAAGCAATATATACATAGCAGAGTCATGCCTAAATTTTACTTAACTACTGCATTGCTTTCCTCCCACACCCAGGGCAGGATAACAATTTAGCAATCAGGTATCCCGAGTGTGCATTACACATTCTTCTAATGCAAGTTTTACAATGATTGTCAAAGTTCCATATGCTGACACAAACCCCCCCCATTCCAGTCATATACTATGGTCAATGCTCTAGCAGAGCAAGACTTCTGGGTATAGGGGGAACAATTGACCTCTCCCATGAGAAAGCGCTAATGCCCTTAGTAGCCAATCACCAGGCACAAACACTGTCACATGCTGGGGAATGGCATCATCCACTAAGGTAAGCTCTGACACCAGAGTGTATTCAAGGTGAACTCCTTTACCGGGAAGCAGCGAGGGAGCCTGGAAGGGCGAGTACCCCTTGTTGGGTGGGTTGGCCATCAGCACTCTCACTAAACACCAAATGGGCTGGTGACAACTGTCTACTTTTAAACCACTTAATGACCGTATCTGCAACCAATGCATTATATGCACAACACTCAAACCATTTGAGATATCCAGGTCAGTAAATAAAATTATTGGAAATAGTTGCATTGCCCATAAGATGTGATAGTAGTCAGTGCAGCGGACAAAGCTTTCAGAACTAGGAAAATGATTTATTAAGCATGAGAAAAAGCAGACTGCTTAACTTTCCTTTTCCTCTTCACATCATTTTCCTGCACCTGTTATAATACTATATAAATCAGGTTATAACATTTTAGCATGTTGTAGTCCTGACCTCAGCTGTTGTAGCTGGGCCAAAGGAATAGACAAGAGGGACAGTATTTCCTCAATGAAGAGGAGCAGGGAGCGGACCTAGTGAGTGGATGGAGGCGCAAGCACTGTATGAGCAAATAAGAGCAAGAAGAGAGGGAATGAGTGTTACCCAATGAAAGGAAACTAGGCAAGAACACAGACATTTCCTTTTATGATCTCTAGAATTTGAGGGACATGTTTACAGAACACTGCTCCCATATTTTCATCTTACCTTCATGAGGGGGAAGAAAGCAACCTTACATGATATAAATGGTCAGAACAGCATTAGACCAACCAGTGGGCTGAATCATTTTCTTTATGCACACACAAGAAATGTAAGTATTTGAAACCATTTTAGGCTCAAACATAACGGAACAGCAGTTCAAAACATTTAGATGCATTACATTTTTAAAGAGCTCAAGTAGGGTGAAGAAGTCCACTCTAAACCGCAATGCATGGAAAACACAGGGGATTATCAACCATAGTTACCAAGAAATATTATTACAATCAACAAGATGCCAACCTATTCGAATGACAAGTGCATGTCAGCAATGGGCATACATGTACAATAAGTGATCAGGCTGGAAACCTGGTAATCTTGCTATTGTGAGGCTATTCTATACATTTGTTACTGCCAACCTACAAAAGGTTGCATCTGAGCTGGATATTTAGTCCTAAAAAAGAAAAACTTTCAGATTAAAGTATATAAACCAAGAAATCTTGTTAGCCGATAACTTCCTGTGCTCGAGGGGGTTATGGAGATGGGAGTAGGACTGTGGAGGAGGACAAGGAAGGGCCAACAAATAAGTTGATATTCAAAGCCATCATGTCAAAAAAGAAGGTAAGAGCACAGCATCTCTGGCTCATCAGCAGTCATTTTTTGGTACTTTTGTGTTTAAAGGGATAAAACGTGGGGATGTATATGGATCCCAGAGATGTACTAAATGTTTCTTTGTCTTGACGTGCGCTTTAATAAAAGGGCAAACTACATCAGATTTCAATACCTTCCTCTAAGGCCAGGGGGTGTGATGCCAAGGAGCTTGTCCCGCCTTTGTGGACTTCTTAGAACTAAACCCATTTTGGCTCAATTAACCCTAAAAAAGTGTTTGAAGTGCCTAAATTTAATTCAAGGCCGTGTGCACTTCACAGTACATAAGGTAAAGCGGTTTTTCTTCTCACCAATCTGCCTATAGCCACAACATATCATCTATAGTTCAATGTACACTAATAAAACATCACATTTGGGTCTTGTCAAGTTAAAGAGACTCTGTCAATGTGCCCATTTAGGGCAAAGCAACAGGATCTGTTTAAATCCCACCCCGTGATCCAGTTCCACTTGTCTTCCCACTGCCACAAAATAAATTAGTACTATTGGATACTGGGAAGCATGTGCACTCCGCCTGATGCAAACCTTGGGGCCAGCAACCAAATCACAAAAACAGACACATGACCGAGGTGATGACACCATTTTGTAGTGGCTGTGGTGAAGCACTGTGAAGGAGCGGGGGATTATTGAGACACTGTCCCATTTGCCCTGGATGAGCAAGGAGACAGGGTCCCCAACTATCCCATAATAAGTACCAATGAACATTCAGCACAGCTGTCTACAGATGACATTAAGGCCTTGTTCACACCAAATGCAGAGCAGATCCGCTCAGGTTTCTGCACACGCAGTGCAGTGGGTTGTGCCGCGTTTTTGGTTTAACGTGGGCTTTCCTGGCACTTGCATGCGTTTAAGCGTTTGCATCCGTTCCAGCGCAGGTAAAATAGGGCTTGCTGCAGTTTTTTCACCTGCTCTGGAACTGCACGCTGCGATGTGAACTGGAGCTAAAAAATACCATTGGAATACATTGGACGCAGTTATGATCCGGTCTGCAACTGCTCTGCGCTTGGTGTGAACAAGGCCTAAATCTCTGCTGGTGCAGAGCTGCATACTGAAGCAAGAGCATTATTTATAAATTGACATTTCCAAAATATATGCAGTACAGGCTGCCCAGTGATCTTAATTTATCAAAAGACTGGATCAGCACATTTCATTTAACACATTAAACAACCTGGAGAAGCTTAGGTACATTTATCAACAGAGCTTGGGCATTAGAGATCTCTGGTATAAATCAATACAACCATGGTGCTAATATTTTACTTTATATATGAAAGAAATACAAATGTTTAGTATTTCGTACGGTTACAGCCATCTAAACTTCAAGAATATTGTGTTTCTGCCGATAGTTTAAAATGCAGCAGTTTGTTCTATATCACTATAATAGAAGATGAGAACTACATACACCTGCCGATTATCTTACGATAATCACGGGAAATCCCGCGAACGTACGATAAATCGGCAGGTGTATGGAAGGTGTGCAACCGTTTCTATGGTAGGGTCGCACATCTTTTGTCTCACAAGCACATTGGAAAACCAGCTGAAAATCGTAAGATTTTCGGCAGGTTTGTGGCATGCTCGTAAGACAAAAGCCGCACGGACCGGTGGGGGGTGCTAACCCTGCCTGTAATGAACTGGATGATTTCAAGCCGACTTGAACACGGACGGTCCTAACAAAGGGCTAAAGGATTACAACCCTGTTTGTTTTTTTTGCTGGAGTGGGGCTATCAGTATGTTAGCTGCAGTGCGTTTGACGCGTTTTGCGTTTCCAGACCGTTTCCTGACCATACAAAATGTGACATGCAGTATTTTTCTGTCGTAACCTGAACGGACTGCGCACGTGAGAACTGTAGCCCATAAAACACATAGGGATACATTGGGATGCATTTTTAGTGCAGGAGCGTACGGATCAGGTCGGCACACAAAACGGACGTCGTGTGAACAGGCCCTTAATGACTGAAGCACGTTTTACATTTTTGCTGTGTGATTCTTCCACGGCAGTAATATACTTTCTTACAACGTGCACCCACACATATAATATATTGTTTTTGAGAGAACAGATAGGGCTTTATATTTATATCACATGTGTGTGCCTAACGCCTCACTTAGGATGAATAAAATATAAAAGAAAAAACTTTTCCCCCCAGTTGTGTTGTTTTTTTTTAAATAGAAAAACAGTAAAGCTAAAAAAAATAAAAAATGGATTCAAATAAATTAATATAATTGTCCTTAATTTGGAAACACCTCACATTCCTTGGATTTTAGAATTTTTTTTGTACTTCTGGTTCCTCTTCTTTCCTGTCCTTTTCAGCCTTCACTCCAGCGCTGCGAGTATTTGATCCAGTGCCGAGTCCTCGGCCCTTGCTGGCACTTCCTATCCTACGGTGCCTGCATGTGGGTGCACGCGTCCATAGACTTACCTTGCGTCTCTCCTCGTCTCCCGGCTGAAAATCCGAACTGCCCATGCGCCCGACCCAAGATGCTTTGCGGCTGCCCGAGCATTTTCGGACGGGAGCGTGCGGCGAAGACAGGGGTAAGTTTAAACCGCTTTTAAAGCAGGTTTTTTTTTTTTTACTTTTTGCATATATCTACTGCTTGCTAGCAGTAGAAATATGGAAAAAAACGGAGGGTTTAGAAACCCTTTAAGCAGCCACTATGACTGCTTGATAATCTATTAACTTCTGTATCTGTACAGAGCTGTCAAAACAGTGATATAGCACTGTCAGATACTCGATCACTGATAGCGATCATCTGTAAAAGCTTAATTCTTTCATTGATGATGCAATCTGTGTGCTCTGCCGCTGCGTCTGTAGTTTAGAAAGTGCAGGACTCATCTAAAGGCGGATCTTGCCATTTAGCTGATAAAGCAGACGGCCTCACCTCAGACAACTTTCATCTGCAGGCAATGTTTTTATAGTACAGTCTGGACTTGGCCGATTTGGATGTGGAAAAGAAAGCTTTGCATTCCACAACTTACATATGCTAAGTATCTGAGGTAAAACAGTCTGGACAGAACAGACCCATCACGCAGACGAGCAGAATGAGAACAGATATCAAAAAGACTGACATGAGCTGACCAGAAACATTTTGTTCAAGCAAATGGCATGGTATGTGTGTTTAAGGCCAGGTTCACATCTATGTCTTACTTGCACTGCTGCGCATTTACATGCATTTTTTAAAATTATAGATTGTGTTTTTTTGGTTTCACACGTGTTCCTATGATGCAAGTTGTCTTAAGTAAAGATGCACAAGCTAAAACTATGAGGTGTGCTTGAGGCCTATACCACCCTGGGGTCTTGCTCTCATGAATGCCGATATTTTTATCACTGATTGAACCAAGAAGCAAAAGTTACTGTCTGTTATCTGTGCTCAGCTACATGCACTTCTACACAAGCAAAACACAACATGCGTATTTTACCTCTGGTGTTGGTCCTCTTTCAAAGTGTATATACACCTCAAATCTGTTTTTCAGTATATTTACTGCTGGTTCACAATTGGCAGCACAGTCAGGTCTATTGTAGGTAGCCCAACAGCCAGTAGAGGAGCGTAAGGTCTCCAACATCCACCAGCTCCGTGATGTCATCATGGAGGAGTGGAAGAGCTCCACAGTGGCAACCTGTGAAGCTCCGGTGAACTCCATGGCCAAGAGGGTTAAGGCAGTGCTGGAAAATAATGGTGGCCACACAAAATATTGACACTTTGGGCCCAATTTGTACATTTTCACTTAGGGGTGTACTCATTTTTGTTACCAGCGGTTTAGACATTAATGGCTGTGTGTTGTTACCGTATTTTGCGTTCCATAAGGCGCACCGGACCATAGGACGCAGGCAGGTTCTGTGACAGAAACTGTTACAGAAGCTGCAGTTAGTGACCGCTGAGACAGGTGGCGCTGTGACTACAGTGCCACGGTCTCAGTGTTCACACAGGATTGGAGAAGCTACATAGAGTGATATCGCGTGGAAATATGAGCGATATCGCTGCAAAAATCACGCGATAATCGCTCAGTGTGAATGGGGCCTAACGTTAGTCTGCTCTAGGGGCTCTATGGTGAGCTCCTATTTCGTGGTCACGGGTCCCCCAGAGGGGCGGGGCACCCAAAAACCACAGCGGAAGGCGGACTCGATTGCTGCCACCGCTTGGTTTTAATACAAGTGATCTGAATAGATCACTTGTATTAAACGAGCAGCAGCTCCCACTGTACATTTAGCTCTGCTTTAGCAGAGCTAAATGTACAGAAGACTACTCACCCCGGCGCCCGAAACTGCATGTTCCGGGCATTGGATAATAGGGATTCACTCCATAAGGACGCACACACATTTCCCCCCAACTTTTGGGGGTGGAAAAAGTGCGTCTTATGGAGCGAAAAATACGGTATTTTGAGGGGACAGCAAATGTACACTGATATACAAGCTGTACACTCACTATTTTACATTGTAGCAAAGTGTAATTTTCTTCTCTGTGTCGTCACATGAAATAGAATAAAATATTTACAAAAATGTGAGGGGTGTACTTACTTCTGTGAGATACTGTGTATATATAGCTAGTTATGATGCCAAACATACTGAAAACTAGATTTCGGGTTTACATCATTCTCTATGTATAAATCCGTCAACTGGGGGCAGTCAATGTTCAGTCTTTATGGCAGGGGTGGACAAATTACAGAATACAGCAATCAGTCTCTCCAATCCAGGAGCCGGCAGGATATTTTTTTTTTTTTAGTAGCCAGCTCCATTGACACCAACTAGAGAAAATCTCAAACGTTAGACGCCAGCTGTAAATATTTTTTTTTTTTTTTCAAATTCTTTATTTATAAAGGCAAGCAAGGCACACACCACAGATACAGCCAAGTACAGGATAGGCGGAATCCTCCGCAGTTAGTTGTATAGTGCAACAATAATCTCAAACATATATTGTGGGGCCCCAGCAATACCTCGTGAGTTTTTCATATTTTTAACAGACACAACCCTGTAACCAACTGTAAATTTTAAGGAGCATTGGCTACATGGTTCCCGAGATTTGTTCAGACTTGCATTAGCCTTTGCAACTTTCTTTTGTGTGAAGTGAACTCTTCCCAATGAGACAGAGGAAAAACTGACAGGCAGTTTAACCCTTTCCCTAATCTATTAAAAAAATAAAAAGGTTTTGGCTATAGATACACTTTAATGCAAACCCATTAAAAGGTGCGTGCTATTACCATTATTAAGCAGAATTTTGTTTTATCTGAACACTAAGCTCTTAACTTGCCGCCTGACTTGCTAAAAAGGCAGGGGCAAGTCAGGGAAGTAACATGTCAAAACCCTTATTACCTCCATTTTCCTGAACCAGTTACTATGAAAGCTGCCATGGCACCACTACTTACTGTGAACCAGAATTAGTTGTTGGTTTCATACCAAGACCATGGTATGAAACCAAGCTGGACAGCTGTAGAGCAGAGGAGTCAGAATGGCGCTGGTCCTGAAATTGGTACACAGATCTCTGGATCGTGGGCATGGAGGTAATTGCAATACACTGTACACTACTACACACAGTGCTGGAGTTTTTCAGTAGAACAAAAAATAAAAAAATCCCTGTGTGTAATAACCTGCAATGCCATCTACGTGTTGAGGATATCAGCTAAACGTTGCTGATTTCTGAGACAGCTCTGTTAGTTTTTGGTCATTACACATGGCGGAAGGCTACATTCCTTCTTACCTGTATCTGTAAGTTAAAGATCACTTTTTCTGAAAAAATATGGAACAGTGCACAAATTATTATTCACATACATGGATTTTATCTTCAAATGCCAGTATGTATAAGCAGCTAGGGTTAGTAGATGGCTATCCTCGAAGGATAAAACACCAATCTCACTGAGGCCTTGTAAAGACATGAGATGGCAGTCAGAAGATCTGACCGTCCACAGAATTATCTTACAGATTTTTTTTCTACAAATTTAGAATGATTGCTTTGGCTAAACATACATGTTTATACACTGAGCAGACACTCAAGGTGAGGGCCTTGTCCCAGGGATACAAAATCCATTTTCCTGGCTTATAAAGCTGACCCTCTTGCTGCAATACTTTTCAATCACCGACTCAGAAAAATATGCAGATAAGAACTTCTGAATTGTCTCTAATTTCCCCAATTCACACCCTGGCTCTAGATCAGTGACTCCGTTTATTAAAGCCAGAGGACCAGCATAACATCCATTTTCAGAAAGATCAGGCAGGTTTTACAACCCCAAAAATGTTGGGACGCTGTGTAATTTCTACCCAAAAACAGAATGCAATGATTTGCAAATCTCAAACCCAAAATGTATGCTCAATAGAAAACATATCAAATGTTTAAACTGGCAAAATGTACCATTCCGAGGGGGGAAAAAAAAGGTCATTTGGAAATTGATGGCAGCAACACATCTCAAAAAAGCTGGGTTGGGTAAGAAAAAGCTGGCAAAATAAGTGGCACTAACAAGGAGCTGGAAAACATTTTACAACTAATAAGGGTTATGGGCAACAGGTCAGTAGCATGATTGGGAATAAAAAGAGCATCTAAAGCTGCCAATACACCTTACGAAAATCGGCTGATTTTCGCGATCGCGTTTTTTGTCCGATATTCGTAGCGTTGATGGGCAGTATACAACCGCAAATACTGTACAATCGATCGACTTTTGACTAACCAGCAGATTAGAAAACTTTGGTCGATCGTACGATTTTTGCAAGGTTGGTAGCGTTTTCATACATCAAAATTCGTACGATTTACACTGCACATGCGTAGATGAAAATACGTGCGGTCGATTACCGAGTTCGTCCAGGTGCTTTCTTTTAATTACTGCTGATTCAACCTTGCGATAATCGGGGCAGGATGGGGCCGCCGCTGTATGGGCAGCTTTAGAGAGTCAGAGTGTCTCAGAAGTAAAGATGGGCAGAGGTTCACCAATCTGTGAAAAGCTGCATTGATAAAATTGTCAAACTATTTCAGAATAATTGTCCTCAATGTAAAATTGCAAAGACTTGCGTAAATATATCATCCACAGTGCAATAAGATTCAAAGAATCTGGAGAAATCTGCGTGCGCAAGGGGCAAGGCCAAAATGCAATATTGGATGCCTGTGATCTACAGGCCCTCAGACGGCACTGCATTAGAAGCAGGCATGAATCTGTGTATACTAAAAGTGACACATTTGTTAATTGATGTTGGCACTGCATATTTGAATTTCTGTGTGTTGACCTAAGGGTCATTTTTGCTGCAGCCTCCATATTTTCACACTAGCACTTATATTTATTTTCACAACCTAGCGCAGAATCATTGAACATTTTTATGAATCTGTGATGGACATCGCTGCATGGGCGCAGAAATCCTTCCAAAAATCACTGTGAACACAATCCGCCGTGCTATCCAAAAATGAAAGTGAAAGCTCTATCATGCAAAGAAGCCATATCTGAACATGATCCACATAGGCCACCGTCTTCTCGGGGTCAGTCATTTAAAATGGTCTATTGCAAAGTGGAAAACTGTTCTGTGGTCAGACCAATCGAAATCTGACATTCTTTTTGGCAACCATGGGCGCCGCATCCTCCAGACTGAGGAGAGGGACCTTCCGGCTTATTGTCAACACGCAATTCAAAAGTCTGCATCTGACACCGTATGGGGGAGCATTAATGGGTATGGAATGGGCAGCTTGCACATCTGGAAAGGCACCATCAATGCTGAAAGATATATCCAGGTTTTAAAGCAGCATATGCTCCCATTCAAATTACAACTTTTACAGGGAAGGCCTTTTATATTTTAACAGGACAATGCTAAACCGCATATGACGGTTTCTAGGTAAAAGAGAGAGGGTACTTAACTGGCCCGTCTGCAGGCCAGACCTTTCACCAACTGAAAATATTTGGTGCATCTTGAAACGAAAGATGCGACAAAGACCCAGGACTGTTGAGCAGTCAGAATCCTATATCAGGCAAGAACTGGACCACATTCCTCTCCCAAAACTCCAGCAACTGGTCCCTGTCCCAACTTTTTTGAGACATGTTGCTCCCATCAATTTCAACATTTACCTGATTTTTTTCTTAAAATGGTACATTTTCTCAGTTTAAAAGTTTGATATGTTTTCTACTTTCTATTGTGAATAAAATATGGGTTTATGAGAATTGCAAATCATTGCATTCTCTTTTTATGTAGATTTTACACAGCGTCCCAACTTTTTTAGGAATAGGGGTTGAGCTAATGACTCATAAGCAGGAAGTTTAACAATATGTTGACCGTTCCTTTTTTTTTTTTAACTACGTTATTTGAAATTAAAACTGTCAGTGAAAGGTTCAGCAAGTTCAAAAATGTATAAAATCTGAGCTGTAGTTAATGTCAATGTATGAGAGTTTTATGGCAGCACCATTCTTTATAAGCCATTGTATCCTTTCCTGTTCCCTTTTAGACAGTTCTCTTGCATGCAGAGCCTTCATATTTCATCTACTGTAATAGTCTGCACTGTTAACAGTTTTAGACTATTTACATTGTAACTTATACGGTACTATAGTGCTATGGAATCTGTATTCTATATAGATACAAAAAAGGTTTAACAACTGAAAACATACACCACTCATTTAATAACACACCTATTCTATTTCTTCTAGACATATCCATATGACAACATATCTACCTGGCAAACAACTCCCACTTCCAAGAACTAAACCTACAAGTGAAAAGAAGATGAGATGCCTCTCTTAGGGATCATGTTAGGGAGGTAGTTTTGTATGTTTACACTTCACCAGAATGACTGAAATTCAAGTTCCATTATTACTAGTGGGAGTCATTCTGCAACTGGCTGAAACGCCGCAGAAATTAAACTGCTAGTGAAGGGGCAGAGACGCACAATATATATTTCACACAGCAAGGTAGTGACTTACATAGGGTGATGCAAGCTACACTTTAGCAATTTTGTCCTGGCAAAGGATTGTCTGAGACTTGCCTATTCTAACACCGGATTGGACTGTTCAGCTGTCTCTGGATCCCTTCAAACTACAGAAACACCTGAAGTAAGAAACCTCAATTTTTAGGCTCTAGTTCACACCGCAGCGTTCAGTTACAGAGAATGTAAAACAAACTGCAGCAAGCCCTATTTTTCCTGCTCTGGAACGCATACAAATGCATCAAAAAAGCATGCAAACGCACTGGAATGCACTGAAAGCCCATTTTAAGCTACAAAAAAACCCTGCTATGGCCTAAATTTCTATTAATTTGTCCATCCGGGTCTTACATGTACTGACTATACAAACCTGTCTGTAGCGCTTAGGCCCCATCACACAGGCTTTGCAATCAGTTTTTCAGGATGACTCGATCAGAAGCCCAAATGTTACTCTATGGGTAGCCCGATCCTAACATACGGGTGGCCGCTTCCCCCGGCTCCGGAAAAACAAACGGAACATAGTTACACTTCGACTGACCTTATCGTGCCAGATTGGGGGTAATCTGATGTAAACAGACCATTACATCCGATTCCCCATAGACGACATGGGGTCCACCAATTAAATTTTTTTTCCTCAATCGCAACATGGTGGAAAAAAACTGAAGGGACACAGATGTTACAGCAGTGACATCCGTTCTGAGCAGCAGGGGATCCATTCACAAAACACCCTCCTGATCAGACCATGTGAAAGAGGCCTTAGATTCCAGTAATCTACATTTCAGTTTCTGAACGCAGATTGCATTATAGTGCTTAAAAAGTGACACTAAACTCAGAAGTTAGAACTTAAAAATACATTCAAGTATCCAAAATATTAACAATAATGTATCTTATTTGTGTATCACTCGGCTGTAGATCCTCAAATCATCTCTGAATGGTGATGACACTGTCCTTCCTTCTGGAGGGGGGCTACTTTGGTTCCCCATGGTCCTTGTGTGTTGTATAGTAGCCACCGCTCCAAACTCACTCCCGTGATAGACTACAATCTCAATACAAATTAGTAAACTAAACATGAGATTGTACTCCATCACGGGAGGGAGCTTGGAGAGGTGACTACTGTACTTTACAAACACACACAGGGACCATAGGGAACAAAAGTACACACCCTCCAGAAGGAAGGACAGTGTCAGTACCAATTCAGAGATGGTTTGAGGATCTACAGCCGAGTGATACACAAATAAGATAAATTTTTGTTAATATTTTGGATACTTGAATGCATTTTTAAGATGTAACTCCTAGCATCACTTTAAGGAATTCTTAGAATTAACCACCCCCCACATACTTACCTTTGCAGTGGGACCTCATCACATTTTATGCAGGTCCACTGACTCGCATTAGACATGAAGATGCCAAGGGACATTCAGACAGAGCGGAAGGGGTGAGCATTGTCCACTGCGGGACTGGTTAACTACCACTTAACCTTTGTAGTGCGGGAGTAGCCCCACTGCAAGGGTACTTTTTTTTTTTTTATCCCCAAAAAAACTTCCCAGTGCATGGCATTGAATTGGGACAGCCTTGTGCAACACTGCACAATGGGGATGGTGTGAATGAAACTTAATGTGTAATTGCTGCCCCGAATTTTACTAGGCGGCGAGCACAGTAATGTTCTATTGTCTAGAACATAAAAAAGGGCTCCTTTCTAGCAGATGTCATTCACAGTGTAACAAAATGCATGGAAATCAGAAAAGACATGTTTATAGTAGAGTGTTGTAGAATACTAGAAAAACAGTCCTACTTACTGAATTTGGCTCCATTGCCTGCAGCTTGCCATTCTATTCAATTGTTAAAATGGCCAACAATATGCATGACCCTCAAAGTATGCAATGTGGACTAGTAAATAAATGTCAACCCTTTCATGTAGTATATACAAAACAAAAACACATGTAACCATTTTGTCAGCATATAAACCAGTGTGGATGATATGCAAATAGGACTCTTTTCAAAGGCTAAATCTGCATTTACATCTTTTTTTTTTTATCACATATCACAATTTTACAATTTTAAGAAACAAAAAAGAGCAATGGTGCAAGCATCCAATATGGCACAAATAAAACATACCACATGTGGACTACACACATCTCGCATCAACATAAATCTCTCAAAAGAAATAATATTTAGGGTTGCACTGATACCAATAACAGTATTGGTGCGGATACTGGGCATTTTCACAAGTACTTGTAAAAATGCCCTAATACAGGCTCTTTCAAATTTTAAATACATCCAGCTGCCATAAGGTTCCACGCTTGCCAGGGGCCTCACGGCGGCTGTTTACAGCGCCACCCACACATCTCATTCCCACCACCCGCCAGACCCCGCACAGCCTCCTGATACGCCAGACACAGGCCTAGTCAGACTCCCCTCACTCCCCAGAGACCCTGGTGAGCAACAGAGTATCTAGCTTCTTATCATTCTGTTGCAGTATAATGCATCTCTGGGATTTGTAGTCCTCTCTAGCCAATGGTATTATTCTGCATTGCTGTATAATGTATTGCTGGGATCTGAAGTCCTCTCTAGCTGATCGTATTATTCTGCATTGCAACAATTCTTATGTAGCAATTATAAGATAGGTGTTATCCCCCTTTGGTTGCAAAAGTGGAAATCGCTCTCCTCTCTGCTCGCTCAGCCTTCTGTGACAGCTGTCAGGATGGAGAGCGGGTACAAGCAGTCAGTGATCACTGAGTGTTTGTAGATAATTGAGGACAGAGTATGGTTACTGTATCCTCAATTATGAATGAAAGGGAAGTGAACTACATCACCTCCTGTTCATTCATGATTGTGGTTATAGTAAACATACTCTGTCCTCATGTTATGAATGAATAGGAACACTCAGTATAGAGGCTTCCTGTTCATTTATATCAGGAGATACAGGGGATGTCATCACCCGTCTTCTTCCAGGTACATGATCTTTAGCCATCTTAGGCCCCTTTCACACTGCCCGACTGATCAGAGCGGTACGGATTAGAAATCCTCTGACTTTCGTAACCTTCCAGTTTTTTTCTCCATCTTGCGATGGAGGAAAGAACTGAAACAACCAGACCCCATCAGCCTGGCCCAGCTGTAGATCCTGTAGAGTGTAGGGATATCACTCGGCTGTAGATCCTCAAATCATCTCTGAATTGGTGCGGACACTGTCCTTCCTCCTGGAGGGTGGCTACTTTTGTTCCCCATGGTCCGTGTGTGTGTTCTAATGTAGCCACAACTCCAAGCTAGCTCCCATGATGGACTACAATCTCATGTTAGTTTACCAATTTGTATTGAGA
This sequence comes from Nanorana parkeri, assembly GCF_000935625.1. Lineage (NCBI taxonomy): Eukaryota > Metazoa > Chordata > Amphibia > Anura > Dicroglossidae > Nanorana > Nanorana parkeri. The sequence goes on along the minus strand of NW_017306829.1, from coordinate 129,759 downwards.
TTGTAGTCCATCCCAGGAGTGAGCTTTGAGCAGTACCTACTTTATCACACACACAGGGACCACGGGGAAAAAAAAAAGTACATTGATGTTAATAGTTAAGGTACTTGAATGATTTTTTAAGATTGAACTCTTCAGTTTAGTGTCACTTTAAATGCTCAGTTATGCCTATGGTAGCAGTAAAAAAGACTTTTACCTTACCCCTCACTCCGACAGCCTCCCTCCCTCAGTGTGACCGGTCTCCTGAAGACTCTTCACCAAGATGCTCCTGGTGTTCTATCACTTCTCACATGGACCCATGAGATTTCTGGACTTACAGGGGTCTGTGATGGGAGTCCAGAAATCTCACAGGCTACTACGCATGTGCAGAAATTTTACAGACACAATCTTATAACAATCCTGGGGGTCCAGACATTTTACAGCCACATGTCTTAGCATATAATGTTAATAAAAAATGGTTTTAAAAAACCCAAAAATATATAAGAATAAACAGCTATGATATATACTGTATTCATATATTTTAAATATATATA
>NW_017306829.1:122477-128971 GCF_000935625.1 Nanorana parkeri | reverse complement strand
TTTATTTTTTTTATTACACAATTGTTATATATTAGATTGTATTAACATTATATGCCAAGACATTCAACAGTAACATTTCTGGACCCCCAGGATTGTGTTCCAAGAACGCATCTGTAACATTTCTGGACCAGCACATGGGCAGTAGCATGTGAGATGCCTGGACTCCTTCACACGCCTCCCGGAAGCCCAGATATCTCACGGATCCGCAGAGGTGATAGAACACCAGCCACCATCATCAAGCACAATGCCAATACCCCTGCGATGGACGCTGAGGCACCATCTACAAACCGCAGCGCTAGAGGGAAGAGAACACTGTTGGCATAAGGTAAGTAAAAGTGCTTTTTTTTGGTACCCTGGGCATAAGTGAGCACTTAACCCTTGCAGTGCAGGGGGAACCCCACTTCAATGGAAGAGTTTTGAGTGAATGGTGGCACTATGTAAACTTGCACAAACATTAAACATCGCATGCACACAATGGGGGTTCTTACCCCCATATATGGGGGGTAAGAACCGTTAAACACACCTTATACCTAGAAGTGCTGAGTGATATGAGCGGGAGATTTCAGGGAACATGACATGAAATGATCAGACTTTGACCCCCTTCTTGGGAGGTCATTACAGGCAGCACAGGCATTACCTCATACTGTAGGCGCCAGCACCCAACTCCTGCCCAATGCCAGACAGACTGGCATCGAAGTCTTGCACCAAGCCCGATTCTATCACTTCGTCTGCCAGGGGAAGCTTCAAAGCCCAAGCCATGATCGCGGAGAGAAGCGAACTGCCTCGCACCTATAATGTCCGGGAACCAGATGTGAAGTGTGGAGAGGGAGCACAGACCGGCACCAGAACGTTCCTATTACCCGCTGAGAGGGAGAGCGGAGCCCCCGCTGTATGGAATAATGGCGCTGACACAGGCGGACATGCCAGAGCTCAGTGTGGGGATAGCTAGGCTCGGGCGGGAGATGGTCCGTGGAGGCGGCTGCCCGGGTTGCAGCTTCCTAGGAGATCATGGTGACTGAGGCAGCTGCTGAGGGAGACATCACAGGGAAAGCTCCCGCACTGGCTCTCGGCAGCCGCCTTCCCAGCACACGGCGAGACACATGTAGCGGAGCGGGCGGCGGCTGTCTCTTGGCACGACTCCCTCCGGACACAGGTGACAGGCTGCTCAACAAGGCAACATGGAGGTAGCAAGAGCAGGGGCTGCGACAGCCTACACGACGCACACCGTGACGTGTTCAGACCACGCCTCTCCGTCAGTGAGTATCCACCAATCAGCTACCAGTCACGGCAAAGCTCTGGAGGGAGACGCTGCGTACGGAACAAACGGGGTGGCAGCGAAAGGGCGGAGCTATCGATATAAACTAGATGCCATTGGGTAGTGAGAGGCATGGACGAGGCGTGAAGGGAAGTGTGCGCGGTGTGACGTGTGTAGTTCGTCAGCACGGGAAGTGAGTGGTGATGTGAAGCGGAGTTTGGGTCTAGTATGGTCTAATCAGAGATGTGCCACCATTCTATGGGCGAAGGGGAGACACTCAGACTTCAATTATGAATGGAAAGGCAACGGGCTAAAAACATCTTATTGTGAGGGGCTTCACTTACTCTGCTCACCGGCACAGGATGAACATTTCACAATGAGGACACCGCAATAAAAACTTGACATCAGTTCTAACCTATGCCTGTTCCGCAAAAATCATGTCACCTTAGGAGAGTTTTCCCCTCATTTCCTGTCTTTTCAACTGACCCAGGAAGTGTAGGGAAATATTCCTTAGAGAACTATGGCCAAACCTGTTTTGGTCCTTGTTCTCTTTAGGGTCACAGGAGGACATTTTGTCATGTCCTCATGTGACCTGAAACTCAGCACCTGTATGTTAAAGTAGTATTAAAGTCTCAAACTTTTTTCAATAATGAATCCAGATCAAATATAAATTGACCAGCAAAGTATTTTTTAACCACTTCTGGGCCGCAATACGTAAATATAAGGCGGCATTCAGAAGTGGTTAAATAAATACAGCTGCAGTTAAAGAATACAGCGGCAGCCGTGTTCTTGGTGTCATTTTATACAGCCGGTGATGGCTGTTCAGGTACAAGTGATGTACAGCAACCGAATCGTTTGTACCGATCGGCGGCATGTGCTGCCCCCACCCCCTCTTAGAGCCAGGAGATGAAGCTGGGGAAGCAAATCTCTGCTTCCTCAGCTTCTTTGGGGTCCCTAGGTGACACTTGTGACCAGAGAGCATGGAGCCGACTTCCCGGCCAATCAGGATGCCGGGCAGCGTGTAATGAGGCGCTGCCCGGCTTCCTGATTGGACGGGAAGCTGGCCAATCAGGAAGCCGGGCGCCATGTAATGACACAGTGCCCGGCTTTCTGATTGGCCGGGAAGCCGGCTTCATGGTCCTTCATCATCTCATGACGAGGCTTCCATGATTGGCCAGCAAGTCAGCTCCATGCTTTCTCGTCACATAGTGACGAGAAGCATGGGACGGCTTCCTTGTTAAAAGTGCCAATATTGGTGCTTAGTATAAGGGCATTTTCACAAGTACTCGTGAATAATGCCCAGTATCGGCACCAATACCGGTATTGGTGCATCCCTATTATAAACCCTTCAAACTGTCTCACATTTTAGAAATGCTCCTATGCTTGCCCTATGGATTTTTCTTTGCTCTGCCTCCTTGTTATTAGCCCCGGCTATAGTTCCTGACCAAGGCTTGTCTCTTCTATCTCTGGAGTGACCTTGGCTAGTTCCTGACCATAGCTTTTCACTGCTGATCTTCTGGTTTAATGTTGGCTTGCCTCCTGACCACAACTCTGTCTGCTACCCCGAGTGCTATCTGTCTTCTTGGCCATTGACCTCAGCTTGTCTTCACTACGTTTCTAGTCTGTTGTGCTCCCTTGTCTTGCCCAGCAGTTTCTGTGATTTGGACTTCTGGCACCCATACCACGCTGTGCCCCCTCACTCCCTGTGCTTCCCTACAGGAGTGTCTGGACCAGAGGTGTAAGGGAAGCCCTCATGTCATGTTGGCCTCCACCAGGTATTGACAATCACCAAATCTCACTCCAGGTTCCCGAGATTAGCAGTCAGAGGCAAACATACAACTATTAGGCCAAGTTCACATCTAGGCGGCACTGTTTTGGTGCGTATGTACACGCGTGTTCTCGGTGCGGTTATTTGCGCGTTTATGCGTGGCATGCATATTTCGATGCATGTTTGTACGCATGTACATGAAGACGCGCGTTTGTACGCGTGTACATGAAGACACACGTTTTGACTGGCAGCTTATGAAACATTGCGGGCAATGGACAAGCGCGCAAAAACGCACACGAAAATGTGCAACATGCTTTTGCTGCACTTTTCCAGGCGTTTCCATTGAAGTATATGGAGCAAAAATGCACTTTTAACTGCCCAAAGAAACTCATGTACTTTTTCAGGCGTCTGGCGTTTTTCTGCTCAGGTCTGAAGAGGGGCCATTCAAAATCATGGAATTTCTTGTGTTGGGCATTTAAAAGCGCTTTTACATCTGCTCAAAAACGACTAGGTGTGAACCAGGCCTTAGGGTTTTGGCACAGGAGTGTGTAAGCATCCTCACATACCAGGAAGGAGGAATGCCAGATAAAAGGCATTTTTTCAGGGTACTGCTTAGACACAATTAGCATTTATAAGTGTTCCCTATAACATAACAAATCTTCACTATTTGAGTTCAGTACCACTTCATGAAGAGATTACCCAGGTTACTCAGCAGCCCTGATGCTCGTGCACAAAGTGGAAGTAGGAGATGAGAGCTGATGGCTTATGTATGACACACAGATCTCAAAAGAAAAAAAAGTTACATTAATAAAAAAAAAAACCCCGGGTTTAGTTTTACATTAAAAAAGAACTATGGGGTAAGTGTTTTTTCCCCCCATAGTTCTCTTAAGGGTCATGGGAGGACATAGCTCAGTATTGGCTGCGATATACTGAAACTGCCGCAGCCGAGACACCCCCTTCCTGGCCAGGCCATTTTTCAGTATTCAGCGCTGCGGTACTTTGACTGACGTTTATTCCGTCATGCAACGCTGTACTGAAATGAATTTTACACCATTTTTTGGGGACAGATAGAGCTTTCTTTTGGTGGTATTTAATCACCACTGGGGGTTTTATTTTTTATTATAATTAGGAAAAATTACTGAAAATTTTGAAAAAAAAACATTTTTTTAAATATTATGTTAGGAAACATTTATTATTACCCAGTTTTTTGGTCAAATATAAAAGATCGGGTCACGTCGGTTAAATAGACACCAAACATGTCAAGCTTTAAAATTGCGCGCACCCGCGACATCGCAGAAAACGACCGCAACCAAAATTAGCCATAGGCGACGCTTTAAACGTTTTTACCGCTCATCAGTTTAGTGTTATCAGTGATTGATGGCCCTAGACTTATTGCTCTCACTGCGACGTTCGCGGCGATATGTAACATGTGCGGCGTAATGGGCGCAATCGTCTTTTTTGCACGTATGCGCCCCCGACGCGTGTATGCATGCGTGTATGTATGGGGGGGGACTTAAAAATTTTTATTTATTTTTTTAATTCTTTGTGTGTTACTTATCGTCTAGAGACGCCCGCTCAGATCTAGAGAGCTCCTGGCCGGCCGTTTTTTTACTACGGCCGGCCGGAGGCAGTTAAGGACCCCCCTGACCCCCAGAATCTAACCAAAAGGGAAAGATTCGTTTTGGTGATGTAACCAACAACAGTCGGAATTAATTTCATCTGTAAAGTTACTTAATACTGTATTAGGTTGTGTGTTATTGCTGTTACCTTATGTGAATGTTGCATATTGGGAACACCTTTATCTTATCAAATTAAGTAGATGGAAGGGGGTTTACTCTTGGATTGAATTGAATTTTGCATAAAATAGCTGCTGTGTTTAGAACCAATAGAAACAAAACTTTGTGTGAGGAAGATTGTATGTCCTTCTACAGGCCCAGTAATGTATTGGACATTATTAGTTAGTTCAATCAGTGCTGTATATGTGACAATATAAGGAAAATAATAGTGAACAACTTTTCAATTTACACATTTGTAGAATGGTGTGTGTTACCTGGAGTTCTTCAACAATTAGCTGGCTCATAAAAGGACTAGGATGAGTGCTAACAAACAAGTTTCCATTGTCCATTTGCAGTGGCTCATTGGTCTTCATATACTAAAGGATCTTTTCAAGAGCCAGACTTTCATTAAAAAAGGCTAATGATGTTGATTCCATGCCTCAATGTCCGATTGTTAGACATTACTGTACCATTACTTTGATGATTCGTTCTCCATGACTTGGTACCAATGACTCATACCCATTATGGTAATATCATGGTACCCCATTTACCGATGTACACTGCCTCATTCATTTTGTTCCATAGAGTATTTCACATCACTGTATGATGCTAGTCCATCCTAAGAGCTGCCTATCTGATTTGCTTTATTTGTTTTCCTTGGATGTGATATCTGTGACGACTCTTTTATGTTGTTATTGTGTAATTGTACACTTTTGTATTCGATATTCAATAAAAATCTATATGAAAAGAATTTAAAAAGGCACTTTGCAAAGCACTAAATGCAGAAGAAAACAGTGACCTAAGGTCAATAGGAAGAGGCACTGAGAGTTATGAGGGATCACGTGATTGACACTCCTGGAAGTGTCGGTTTCCCAGCATACCTTAGAGGACTTTTTTTGTGAACGGTTTCAGCAGTGCTGGTTGCAGGAGAGGTACATATTCAGTCTTATCTTTACATGTATATGCTTGGTTAAATATATTTTAGCATGTGACAGCGTCCCTTATATACTGAATGCATAGGGTATACAAGCTAAATGGATTTTGGAGGATTATAACTGGAAGAGAAAATACAATTTATCTATTTTGTTGATTCCTTACAGTATAATTTTATACTAAGGTGCAGCAGGTAGGGATGTTTACTATGTGGGTGGGTTCACAGACATTTAATATTTGAACATGATCTGGCAGGGCGCAGGAGAACTGGGGAAACCACTCATCTGTTACCAAAACAGCCAAGTGTTTTGTTACAACAACATTTGACACACCCAAAGGTTACAATTAGCAAAAAAAAAATACACCTTCTGGATTACATATCCTGAATCTACTGTATATTTGCAGGAACAATCTACTGATTGCAAGAACAATAGTATGTAGGCATATTTTCCAATTCAAATATCTATATGTTGTGTAGAAGGTGCAGGATGGAGTTCTAAGATCCATTATAGCTATTGCTAAATTTGCCCTTGGGATTTGTTGTCACAGATACACAGGGAATTGTCTTTATTATGTATTTTAAACAAGGAAAGTTTTAAAAGAAATCACAGGAATGCATTAGATACAGCATTTCCTTCAAATATATATCTCTATGAAACTCTGCACTTTACCCCTACACCTATTTTTGATATATACAGTAAATGTAAATATATATGAATATATACACATACATACAGTGTATATGTATATGTATATATATATA